>NC_064876.1:4035442-4190442 GCF_943734665.1 Anopheles aquasalis | reverse complement strand
TGAAGCGGGCGTTCACGGGTGAGGCGAAGGATCTGGTCAACCCGTACGTGCAAGTGTCCTTCGCCGGTCTCACGGTGAGTCACACGTAACCCGCGGCGGCAACGCACACAGCCGATTTCAACGCGCCTTTTTTTTTTTTTTTTTGACGCCCTTTCCACGATCCTCAGGGCAAGACGAACGTGAAGAAGGCCTCATACAACCCGGTTTGGAATGAGCAGCTCGTCTTTACCGAGATGTTTCCGCCGCTGTGCCAGCGCATCAAGATTCAGCTGCGCGACGCCGACCCGATGAAACCGTCGATCATCGGTACGCACTACATCGATCTGAAGCAGATCTCGAACGACGGCGAGAAGGGCTTCCTGCCGACCTACGGCCCATCGTTCGTGCACCTGTACGGTTCGACGCGCGACTACAACCTGCTCGACCAGCACTCGAACCTCAACACCGGGCTCGGCGAGGGCGTCAGCTACCGGGCCCGCCTGCTCATCGCCATCCGCACCGAGATCACCGACAACGTCGAGCTGTTCACCGACAAAAACGGTAAAGGCTTTTGTTTTTTGTTTTTTTTGTTTTTTTGTTGGGAGCCGGACATGGTCAAAAATCATTTCATCTTTCACTCACTCGCTAGCGCGCTCAGGCGATCAGAACAGCAGCTTAGGTCCCCTGTTGGTTTCTCTATAAATTAATGACCAAACGATCTACGAACGAATTAATGACCATTCGTTTTCAAAGCACCAACTGAACAGATCGCTTGCCAAATGAACAGTTTACGGGCAATTTTGAGCTGTGTAAAAGAACTAAAACCATCCTATCGTATTCCCTCTATGATTGCTAAAGTCAATTTTGCATCCTTTTTTTTGCAGCTTTTGTCAAAATTCAGTTTTACGTGAGATTCATCGTCCATCAAACCGCATGGTTCAAATTCGGTCAGCAATCGTTCGTACGGCTTCCCTGCATGGATTTTGGCAATTAAGCGTTGTTCTATGGGAATATTTGGCTATTTTCTGGCTTGATTACCATCTCAAACCTTTCCACAAAAATATTTGTTGAACTCTGATTGCGCCTGTCGTGAGTGTTTTAGCCAAATTACACTTAGAGATTCCAGGATCGGTTGAAAACTGTTTGATTAAGTTTTATCCGAAGGATTGGGCATGTGTTACGCTCTATCGCCTGTTTTATTATGCCCGCGATTCAACGTAAGAGTCCCCCAAATAACGTTTGAATATGGTATTTCGAGCTTTGCTTGAAATTTTAGGTATTTATTGTCCATTCAAATTGAGTTTTCATAGTGAATGTGAAGAATTTGTTTTTCGCCTTCCGTGTTCCATCGACGCAACCACTAGGAGGGCTGCGAGTGAGTAAAAGATACTTAGATTTAGATACGAATAGTTTTACCTGTGCAGAGGTAAAGGGACATCCAAATGGGATCTCACTTGAACAAATAGGTTTGAATTTTTCTATTTGTAATCTATCGTGATTTCGTTGTATTGCTACTTATTTATTTATAAATTTGTGTTGTGTTGTAACATTATTTAACAGAAAACGGCAAAAGGACAATTTACTCAATGCAATAATCTTTCTATTGTGGTTGTTTGCAATCGAACACTTGAAATCAATTTAAAGCCATCAATTTCTGAACCGAGCAAGCCCGGGATATGGCGATGGGTAGAGAAGGAAATGTCCTACCCCACTTTTTGTTCTGTTGGTGTTAGTAAACATACCAAGGGTAGGTATACCAAGCATGCTGTTATTTCTCCAAAAAATACATCCCTGTTTTTTTTTACAATTTCTAAGACTCGATTGGCATGTTAAACAGCTACATAAGTCGATCTGCTACGTTCTCTGGTGGTAAAATCTATCGTTTTCCATCAAATCGAACTAATCATGAATTGATAAAACTTTAGCCTAGTATTGTTCGTTTGTTGTTTCCCATCCTTTTCCAGGCTTCGCAAACTCTTGACGGTTCTTGGTGCTTGTTTAATGTTTGCTCTTCTTTTATCTCAGCGTTGGCACCGGTTACGGGTGTTTAATTCCAACCGACTTTAAGAACCAAACAAAACCATCGTAAGAACGAAGTGACCGGCCTGAACGTCTACTTTTCTACTGCTCACTAATGCCGTTTAACTACCAGCAATGTGGCCTTTTCAATAGGCGTCATTTTAGTCATTTTTAATGAGTTTAAAGCAGAAACAAACAATCGTTCACAAAGAGCGATTCACCGATCCCTGATCATTAAAAAAAAAAATGTCTACCACCCCAAACGGTGTCCGTCAGACAGCCCGCTCCTTGTTCATCCTCCTGTTCGTCCTTCACAAGCAATTTGTTAGCATTTCTGTGCAATCATAAACATCATGCTTCCTTCCTGAGGGTCTAGACGATTCTGAAGTCTCGTTTTTTTTTTTCTTCTCTGTCAAACAATTGTCCAGTGGAGGTGGAACCAACGCTACCGATCTGCGAGTCGTCGTACTGCAAGAGCGACGTGTTCGTGCTGTTCGCGACCGTGCTGGAGGCGTCGATGCTGGACCGGAAGGTGTGCGACCGGTCGGTCTACTTTGAGCTGAGCATCGGTAACGCGGGCAACTCGCTGGACGGGCACAACGAGAGCGCAACGAGCGCACTGGACGACGACGGTGGTGGTGGTGGTGGTGGTGGTGACGGTGGGGAGCTGCTGTCGATCGATACGACCGCGTACAACAGCACGACCAGCGCGTGCAAACCGATCACGCACGACAAGAGCCACTACTTCCTGCCGTACTGGGACTACAAACCGTGCATGGACGTCCGGTGCACCTTTCCCGATCTGCGCCGCCGCATGTACAACAGCAACATGATCGGCAAAATTGCCGACCGGCTCGAGGTGGGCCTGGCCGAGACGCACCTGCTGCTGGAGGACGAAGATCCGACGGCGGAGGTCCGGCTGCGGGCGGTGCTGGAGGAGGTCGCGTCGAGCTGCGGCCGGTACGTGACGATCACGAAGGGTGCACTGGTGGGCCCGGGCACCGGCAAAACCAAACTCGACAAGGAGCGCATCAAGCTGTGCCAGCGCGAACTGGAAGCGATCGGCAATATGGCGCGCAACCTGCGGGCCCTCGTCACCAAGAGCTCGATGCGGGAACGGTACCGGACGGCGCAGACCTACCTCGGGCGGCTCAAGTTCCTGGTGGACGATCCGCAGCACGCCCTCCCGGATGTGTTCGTGTGGATGGTGGCGAATGGGAAGCGGGTCGCGTACCATCGGCTCGGTGCCCGCGATCTCATCTACTCGACGCTCGAGGAAGAGATGGGCGCCCAGTGTGGGAAGGTGCAGACCGTCTTCCTGAAGCTACCGGGCCGCCAGGCGGAGGGCCCGGCCGGGTGGCACGTGCGGGCCAAGCTGCACCTTTACCTGTGGCTCGGGACGCTCAAGCACAAGAAGTACTTCTACGCGGGGTTGCCGCGCGGCTACGAGCTGCTGCACGAGCTGAAGAATGCCGACAAGGCGACGCTGCCGGCACCGACCACGATCCACTACGTCGAGAAGCACGCGTTCCAGCTGCGGGCCCACCTGTACCAGGCCCGCTCGCTCATCGGTTCCGATGCGTCCGGGTTGAGCGATCCGTACGCGACGGTCTACGTGACCGAGCACTGCAAGGTGACGCAGGTGATCGAGGAAACGCTCAGCCCGACCTGGGACGAGCTGCTGCTGTTCGACGAGATCGTGCTGTACGGTGCGAAGGAGGAAATCCGGAAGGATCCGCCGACGATCGTGATCGACATCTACGACCAGGACAAGGTGGGCAAGTCGGAGTTCATTGGGCGGGCGCTGGCGAAACCGCGCATCAAGCTGAAAGAGCACCACTACAGCACGCCGGTGCTCGAGTGGTTCGAGATAACGCGCGGGCTCGACAGTGCCGGCGAGCTGCTGGCCGCCTTCGAGATGCTCGAGCTCGGTTCCGACGATGTGCCGCGCCTGTCCGACCCCAAGTACGTGACCACCGGTACCGGCACCCTCACCGCCGGCGCCACCGGCGCACCGTCCTCGGTCGCCATTCTGCCGGTGCCGCGTGAGGTCCGCCCGAACCTGGCACGCTTCCGGATCGAGGTGCTGTTCTGGGGGTTACGGGACCTCAAGCGGGTCCACTTCATGACGGTCGACAAGCCGCGGATTGACATCGAGTGCTCGGGCAAGATCCTCAGCTCGAGCATCATCCAGAACGCGAAGCGCAATCCCAACTTTGCCGGTATGCTCAAGTTCTTCGACCTCGAGCTGCCGATCGAGGAGCGGTACGCACCGCCGATCACGATCCGGGCCGTCGATTGCCGGTCGTTCGGGCGCTACACGCTGGTCGGGACGCACCAGATCACCTCCATCCACCGCTACATGCACCGGCCCGCCCCGAAGGAGGATCCGAAGCGCTACAACCAGCACGGTCAGATCGTGCTGCTCCGGCACCAGCTCCGGCCCGACGCTGGTGCCACCGGCAACGCGTCAACCACCGGTGATGGTGCGACCGAGGGAGGCGGAGGAGGAGGACCGGCGATTACATCGCAACCACACCACGGTTCCGGGCACCGGACGACCGACAGCGAGATCGCGCTCCTCAACGCGTCCTGGTCGAACGAGAACCTCACACAGTACGGTGCGGCGGTGTGCTTGGGCGGGCTGGGCGGCACTACCGGCACCAGCAAGACCCCGTTTCTGGGGAAGGCTGGGGCCAAGCAGAAGCAGAAGAAGAAACACCTGCTGGACCAGCACCACGACACGCTCGACGCGGAGAACGGCGACGGTGACGACGACGACGAGTCGAGCAAGGACTGGTGGACAAAGTATTTCCTCTCGTACGAGCGGCTCATCGAATCGATGAAGCTGTCGTCGGCTGCCACACGACCATTCGACGCCTCGTCCTATCACCAGACGGCGGTGGCCGGAGCGGCGGCCTGTGAGCTGTCCGGGGGCTGTGTGGGCGCAACGTCCGCTAGCCAGGCAGCGATGGGTGGCAGCGATGGCAACAAGAAGCTAACCGTCCGGACATCCAAGCTAGTGTCGAAGCTGAGCCCCAAGGCAACACCGAGAAGAACGCACGGTAGCGGAGGACCCACTGGTGCTGGTGGTGGTGGTGGTGGTGGTGGTGGTGGTGGAGTGAGCGGACGCGTCGCCACCTGCCAGATCTATCCGTGCGAGCTCGAGTCACTGCCCGAGTACCGGGAGTTCAAGGAGTGGCTACTGTCGTTCCCGCTGTACCGGGGCAAGAAGACGGGCGACAGCACGGAGGACGAGACTCGCATCGTCGGCTACTTCAAGGGGGCGCTCAAGGTGTACAAGCTGCCGATCGAGAAGGGGCTGGAGCCGGCGTTCGCACCGACCCTACCACTCAACGATCCCATCCACGTGCTGGTGCGCGTGTACATCGTCAAGGCGACCGATTTACACCCGATGGACCTGAACGGGAAGGCGGACCCGTACGTGGTGCTGCAGCTCGGCGCGAAGCGCATCTCGGACAAGGACTGCTACGTCAGCAAGCAGCTTAACCCGGTGTTTGGCAAGTGCTTCGAGATCGAGGCGACCTTCCCGCAGGACTCGATGCTCACGGTGCAGATCTACGACTGGGATCTGGTCGGTTCGGACGATCTGATCGGTGAGACGCGAATCGACCTCGAGAACCGTTTCTACAGCAAGCACCGGGCGATGTGCGGTATCGCTAGCCGCTACGAAGAGTAAGATCCATCCATCCATCCATCGGCGACTACGGCACTGACGACACTCACCCCCCCCCCCCCCCCTCCGCCCTCTCTCTCTCTTTCTTTGTTCTGGTAGCTCCGGGTACAACATCTGGCGCGATCCGATGAAACCGACCCAGATACTGACGAAGCTGTGCAAGGAGAACAAGCTGGAACCACCGCAGTATTTCCAGGATCGCGTCAACATTGGCCGGTGTTGCTTCGTGTTCACCGGCGAGGAGATCCAAACCTGGAGCAACCCGGCCTCGATCAAGTACCGGGACGAGCACCTGGCCCTGGCCGTGCTGCACCGCTGGGAGGAGATGCCGCGTGTCGGCTGCAAGGTAGGGGGGCGGGACCGTACACTGACTGCCGTAACGTTTTAGCGTGTTTAGTTACGCATTTGAGTTTCCCGAAAAGGGTTAATTTTTTATGAGTTTTTGTGAAAAACAAAAGAAACCATTCCACTTTATTTTTCCAAGTGAATATTCCATTAAACTAACAAACATTTCGGTTCGGTTTTTTGTAAAGATTTGTTTACATCTACAGGGTGAGGCAAAAAACAAAAACTGCAACACAGTTAAACGTCATATCTTTTTTATTATTTATTGAATTTTATTGAGTAAAACCAAAACGTGTCGGGAATTTCATTCAAGTTTTAAAATCAGTTTAGTTTTTTTCGGTATATTACTTTTTGGATGAATTGTGGTCTTGAGACACCGTAGAAGAAAGCATCGCTCGCTACCCGCAAGGTGCTTTGTGGCCTTTTTTGGCTCATTGTAGGAGAAGCGAATTGCTCAAGCCGATCAAAACTATGTCATTTTTTAGCTCTAATCTTGCTCTATAAAACACCACAAACGGAAAAGTCCTACGCTGTTTATGTCCATAGATATTGACAGCCAATGAGACAGGGAAATGAATTTTGAAACGTTCCTTTTTCGCCAATCTCATGTCTCGCTATTGCTTTTAAATAAGATACAGAGTCCTGTGGCAATCAATCAGGACTTTCACATGAATTGTTTGCATGCCTAGGACTACAATGAAGCATCTAATAGAGTTGGCAGATGAATCTGTTGATTTATCTCGGATCCATCGAACAAAAATATGCAAAAAATGGCATGTTATCACATCTCAACCCATTATCAAACCCAGCTTATGCGTCATGGTGGCCAGCCGAGGGTGTAAATCATTAGCTGACTTCCCTGGCAACTAAACCGCATCATTTGTTTCGTTTACAAACCACTGAACAACGAATGGTTTCTCATCAAAGCAAACCAAGTTCGGAATTTCATCACTTGTGGACAAGCGAAGTAACTGTTTGGCTTTATTGAGTCTAACTTTTTTTTTTTTTTGATAAGGTATGAGACCATGCCCAGTTTAGAATTGGAAAGACGTTTATTTAAAGCTCATTTTGAGGTATTGGTTGGGTGATTCGACCTGAAATTCATTCGTCTACATCATTTTGAGTGATGCTGCGTCTTGATTTTTTTCAATTTGCTTCATATCTTTTCGAGCATCGTTTTTCGATGTTGCGGTTCTTTGCGATCGACTTTCAGGGTATCTGGCAACTCTACCAGTATCACTGTAACGAATTATGGTCCGAGATCCAAATGATAAATTCACATTTAAATGGTGGAAGGCTCTAACGATACCCACTTGTGGTTTTGCTACCAAATAAAAACCAACTAAAATTGACACCATTGAATTCCATCACGAAATTTTTTTTTTTTCACAATTTCCCAATAAAATGTATTTATATGCTAATAAACAACAGAATGAGCTATCACTGGAAAAATCTACCAGGTGTCGGACGAGTGGTTTAGAAATGGCAGCAGTTTGAACTTTGTTGCAGTTGTTTTTTGCCTCACCCTCTACATTCGGCCCATCGGAGCCGTATGGGTGGGTCATCTGAAATATGCAAATCAATATTCTTTTCCTAGATTATATGTTCATCTAGCAGCAGCCCCAAATATCCCATTTTTCGATTTTTGACAGACACAGTTTGATGGTGGCTGTAGATTTTCGGGCCGTCCGTTCTTCCGCGCGAAGGAGCGACGGTCGCTGGCGTTTGCGTGATAACGCGATCGCCTTACCTTGGCTGCCACCGAGCAGAGTTCTTTCTCTTATAAATTAAGAATCGATTCGGCGGAGCGGGTCATACCATCCAGTAATCGCCAATCTCCACGGAATCTTCGGATCCAGGCGGAGCGGGTCATACAATCCAGCAATTGCCGGTCGCCACGGGATCCTTCCTCTTGATCGAAAGAACAAGTTCTCTTGATGTGATCTCAAGTGAAAGCGATGATTTTATTCAAATTTTGTTCCGTTTATATACAGATTTTAGTCCCCTTTACCGAATTAGTAAGAGCGAAACAGAAGGTCTATGTTAAAATGCACAAAGTAGCGACTTTACTTGGTGACTATGCTGGAGTGTTAACGTTATGCTGGGCTATCGTCGCGCTGTGCGTGCATGCGCGACGCCCTTATGATTCAAGCCACTAGAAATTGTAACAATTTAATTCATTAGTTACAATTTCGTTTCCCTAAGCTAGCTGAGCTGAGTGTTGCGCGTTCGTAACAGTGACGGATTAATCAATGATTTTTCTTACGACCCATCGCGCAGCTACGATGGCCAGCGGAAAAAGTACCTTTTCGCAGACGCACCTTCCTAAATTTGTTGCCATGGATGAATTGTTTGATAAATCTTCCCCAAAAGAGCACTAAATCTTCTTCACAAGTTGCAGTTTAACATACCATTCACTACAAAACATAAATGGTTGAAGGGTTGCGTCACACAAAAAATGTGCCTTTTTTGGCCAGAAATTACCGAAGCCAGACATTTTTCAAACACTTGCTAGTTTCAACATGCAAGTGCGTTAACACAAGGAGTGTTGCGTACACGCGGATACCATCGATTTGATTTGTTCTCCGGTGGTTGCCAACAGATCGTACCGGAGCACATCGAGTCGCGGTCCCTGTACAACGCGGACAAGCCGGGCATCGAGCAGGGCAAGCTGGAGATGTGGGTCGACCTGTTCCCGATGGATATGCCGCTGCCCGGGCCACCGGTCGACATCTCGCCCCGGAAGCCCCGCTCGTACGAGCTGCGCGTCATCATCTGGAACACGGACGACGTGGTGCTGGAGGACGATGCGTTCTTCACCGGCGAGAAGATGTCGGACATCTACGTGAAGGGGTGGCTGAAGGGACCGCAGGATGCGCAGGCGACCGACATCCACTACCGGTCGCTGACCGGCGAGGGGAACTTCAACTGGCGCTTCATCTTCCCGTTCGACTACCTCGCGGCCGAGGAGCGGATCGTGCTGTCGCGCAAGGAGTCACTGTTCAGCTGGGACGAGACGGAGGTGAAGATGCCGGCCCGGCTCGAGCTGCAGGTGTGGGACGCGGACCACTTCTCCGCCGACGACTTCCTCGGGGCGATCTCGCTCAACCTGAACCGGTTCCCGCGCGGCGCCAAGTCTTCCAAGCTCTGCACGCTCGACATGCTCCGCACCGACAACGTGCCGACGGTCAACATCTTCAAGCAGAAGCGCGTCCGCGGCTGGTGGCCGTTCTTCATCAAGAAGGAAAACGACGAGATGGAGCTGACCGGCAAGGTCGAGGCCGAGATACACCTGCTGACGCGTGACGAGGCCGAAAAGAACCCGGCCGGCTACGGGCGCAACGAGCCCGATCCGCTCGAGAAGCCCAAGTGAGTATCAGGTGCCATCCAGGCCACCCACCCGCCCCCCACCCCCGCATTTCTTTGGGGAGCACCCATCTACAACGCTCTTTTTTTCCCCCTCCTTTCGCAGTCGGCCGGATGCGTCTTTCATGTGGTTTCTCAACCCACTCAAATCGGTCCGGTACATCATCTGGCACAACTACAAGTGGAAGATCATCAAAGGGCTCGTCATACTCGGGCTGGCGCTGCTTTTGCTCCTCTTCTTCTACGCCATACCGGGCTACTCGGTCAAGCGGATGCTGGGCGCCTAAGAACCCCACCCAACCCCCATCCCACACACACGCTGCCGCACGCACACGCACCCATACTGATGCGCTTATTGCACACCGCTCGAACTCGAACCCATCTCGAAAGTCCCGTGGGCGGACGGGCATCGAGTTCGGCCTGGCTCCATACTAGAACCCCTCCCCCTCCCCCCTCCCCCCCCCCCCCCCCCGGTAGCGGTTAATCCGGCGACCAGAGACACACGCACACACCGCAGAGCTCAACGAATTTTGCGCCGCTTTTGTGTTGTGCGGTTTTTTTTTTCGTTTTTGTTGTGTTTCGTGTTTTCCGTTCGGTGATGGGTGGATGTGATTATTATTGGAGGAAGGTTATTGGTGGAAGGACACTCGTCCATAGGCTTTACGGTAGGACATACAGGTATGACAGCACAACCACTCAGCACCGTGTGCGAGCTATGGCAAGCTAGTTTAGATAAAAGGATCAAGAAAAAAGGAAGCGTTATACATATATGGAGAGAGAGAGAGAGAGAGATATTGATATAGATATACAAACACACACACACATCAACACATACATACACACATACGTATATATATATATACACATACACATATACTTATCACACACTTATCTCAATATCAATTTACACGTACAAATTATTAGGGGAACACAAACAAACAAACAAACAAACAAACAAAACAACGTATTTTAAACGTATCTGGTAACATCGTAGACTAACGGACACCGACACCGACGGTGCATGTGAAACACACGCAAGGCAGGTGCAGCTGTTGCCTTTTTGAACAGGAACTTCTACCCGACGGGGGTACTGTGGCCCCACCAACCCTACACAACTCAGCTAGCGCACACAGCGCACCCACCCAATCAACCCGTTTTACGCGACCTTCCCGACGGAACCAACCACCACCGTTAGCACCCATTATCTGTACTAGCATATCTACATCGATAGTCAGCTGTGGGTGGGTGGGTGTGCGTGGACTAGCAGGTACAGCAATGCAATGGCAACATTGCGGGCGCACAGCTGAGGTGTAAATCGCTCCTGGTCCAGGATATCACAAACCAAATTCTCTTTCTCTCTCTCTCTCTCTCTCTCTCTCTCTCACACACACACACGTGCACACGCACACACAAGGAAACGTGTGTCATTTTACCCCGTTAGCAGTTTAGTAGATCATAGAGATCCTATATTATACTCGTGACAGTAGCTAGCAAAAAAAACCAGTTTCAATTCATCACACCAATATTTGAAAAACGAGCCTTTTGATCGAATATACTACTATTTTATCACCTTATATATATATATATATATACATATATGAAAAAGAAAAACTTACACAACCCACAGAAAAACACATATATAGCTATATATATATATATATATATATACATGTGTAGAGCTATATACATAAAACGAATCCACATATATTTACAAGATGCGTAAGAACCACCATCAATCCCTTGCTCTATTTTTTGTTCCCCCATTTTATCATCTCTCACTCACTCACTCTCTCTCTCTCTCTCTCTTCCTTCGTCTCACGTGTGTTTCCTCCCACCGTTCTCACCCGTTCTGAAATACTAAAACCACGACGGTACAAACGCACCTAGGACCGTGCAGCTCAGCCTTTGGCCACGTTTCCTTTTTCCTCCTCCGCCCCCCCCCCTCTCCCTCCACCACTCCTCTACCACTCACCACCCCCTAACGTCACACCTTAAACACTTTAACACAGGCGTAATAAAGGAAGAAAAAAAGCTTTATCGATTCCAACCGAAATACAATCAACAACAAATTCAAATAAAAAAAAAAAAACCAAAAAACGGATAGTGACGATGATGCTGATTGATGTAAATTTTCGTTGAATGTTGGTTTCAGTTTGATGCTGCTGTTGGTGCTGCTGCTGACGTTGATGGTGACGGTGGCGGTGCATCGGATGGTGACTCGGTGATCGCACGATCGAGCACCACCTCCAGGAAGATGGCATCGTCGCGGATGTAGTGCTGCGACCGGAGCGTCTCGTGCGGTATGTAGACGAACTGTTGGCGCGTGTAGTGCTGCGACTGCCGTTTGGCCAGGATCGGTTTGCTGAAGTCACGGGCTGTGGCGGCGGCGCCACCATCCGGTTGATCACGCAGCGTGACCGTCCCCGGTAGCCGGCAGGGCCACTCGAGCAGCGGATCGTTCGGTCCGTTCAGCACGGTCAGCCCAACCAGCACGTTCCGGCCGCGCCAGGTACCGATACCGTACAGGCTTACCTCGAGCTGGCAAAGAAAGAGAACAGGTGGGAGTGACTTTTGGCTGGCTGGCGCGCTGGCTGGCTGGCGGGCTGGCACTCACCTGCAGCACGTAGCCGAACGGTTGGTTGGTGAAGAGTGGACCCTTCATCATGATGTCCTGCTGGCGGGAGTCGGCGAACCGCTGCTCGAAGTCACCGATCCGCCACACGATCCGACCGTCGGTGGCACCGAGCGTCCGCAGGTTCGCCTCGTGTAGCAGCTGCGTCTGCAGGTCATCCAGCCGCTGCTTGGTGTAGTAGGTTTCGCGCCGGTACCGCTCCACCTGGCGCTCGAGCCGGTCGAGCCGGTCGGTCGCGTCGAACGTTTGCTGGAGTGCTTCCTGTACCCGGCACGACGTTTTCGATTGCTCCTCGACCAGCTGCGCCACCAGCTGCTCGTCCGGGTTGGCGCCACGGAGCAACGTGCCCCGTGCCAGCACCCCCGCTGCGATCGCACTCCAGCGGCGGGCAGCTAGCGATGGTGGCCCGTCTGTTGGCGTCCCAGCGGAGGCGACGGTGTCCGTTTCCTGCTCGGCACGGGCCCCCAGCGCCCGATTGCCACGATTCGCGGTCGACGGTCCGGTCCAATCGGTGGTGCTCATGATGGTACGCTGCCAGGATTCCAACAGCTGTCGTCGGGCGGGACAAAAAGGGAAAGCCAAATGGATTAACCAGCGTGGTTCGTCGGTCAAGTGATTCCTTCAAAGCATCGGCTCATGCAATCATTGGGCGTAAAATTGGTGTCTTTTACCGTTGATGGATTTTGATAGCGAGCCAAAAATGGGTGCCATCCACTTGGTGCCTCGTTTTGCACTACATTCGTGCGTTGGATGCATCGAACGAGCTCTCGATGTTTCCCACAAACCATCACAAAACGCGTGTGTTCGTTCTACATCGCCCGTTAATCGAACGGAAAACGCCAGTCTTCTCGTTGATCAGTTCTGGTGTGGTCAATCGCATGCACAGATCATGAGCGTACGGATCTTAATTTAGTAGTGGTTTGGTACGAGAACAGTACACAACACTTTGTACTGGCACGAAACAAACAAACATGTCTATTGGTTCTGGCTTTTTCCTTTGTCTGTTTTTGCTTAAATTAATCTATAGAACGAGTTAAACGTTTTGCCTTTGAAAGAAAACTCTCACAAATGTATTAAGCACTTTAACCTGGGGTTTTTTTTTTGCATTTTTCAGTTGGTTATCATGTAGAAACGAAAATTCTACGTTCTAGGAAATTTTCACTGCATTCACTACCACTTCGTACTGCATTTCTTCGGTGTTGCGAGACATGATTAGCTCACCAAAGTAAGGGGAATTCCTGAAATCCTTTCAAGAACATTGTGTAAAATGTTTGGATCAATCGAAGAAAAACTGAACAAGTGATAGATTTTTGGCAAACCGTGCCCGGTGCCCATCCAGTATCGTAAAAACTATTGGACTGATTGATTTAAAATTTTTTAAATATAATCTGTACACTCTTTCCAAGGTAGCCTCGTCGAGTTTTCATTAAAAAAAAATGGTAGTATGGTAATTATGTAAAGCTCTTTTGTTTTTGGAAAAATCCTCAAAAGTATCACTTTTTTCAAATTCAAAAATCTGCCTCGAATCGAAAAGTTGGAAATTGAACAAAAACTCAACGGGGCTACCTGGATAAACTTATAATCAATCAAAAAAAAAATATTGATTTGCATTTTTCTGATGACCCATCACGCATCTACGAAGGGGCACCGGAGGATGTACCGTTCCGCAGACGCTCCTTAATAAATTCAATGCCATCGATAAAGTTTCTAATAAATCTTCCCCAAAATAGGACTAACTCTTCTTCAATAGTTGCAGTTTAACATGCACTTCACTTCAAAACAGTAAGTTGAACGGTTGCGTCACAGTCGTCAAAAATGATCCCTTTTCTGCCCCGCCTTAAGCCAGGGGAGTGTTTCCTCGATTCGAATGTCGTTAATTTTGATAAAAAGTAAACGTTTGGATTTCTTGCAGGGCTTCTAGGGCGCAATGGGAACGCGGCTTACCTTCTGGCGCTGCTCAATGCCGTGGATGGCCACGTTCCTCCGTTCGATTTCGCCGTTCACGAGCTTGTTGAGCGAAACCAGGGCGTCGTTCACCTTGATCGTCCACTGGTTGGCCAGCTCGAGCCGCTGCCCCAACCGTACGGTGCGTTCCAGCAGATCCGCCCGGTAGTGGACCTCCTCGCCGAGCGTGTGCTGTACGAGGCGCAGCTCGTGCAGCAGCGCCTCCACTCCGTCTCCATCCAGCGAGCTACGCGAGGGCGTCGATTGCCCCGGTGGCACCGGTGCTGGTGCTGGTGCTGGTGTCAGGGCGGTACCCAAACCGCCCGTGCCTGCGATGGTGGGCGGCTCGGTGAAACCATCGGTGCAGCGGTTCCGGTGGGCGGCCAGATCCTTCCGCAGCACTAGCAGCCCGCAGCCCTCGGGGCACGTCTCCAGCGAGCGGCTGCACTGTTGCAGGTGTTCCTGTTGCGTCAATCATGATGCCATGATCAGCCATCAGCAGTGCTGTTGCAGAGTGCTGTGTTGCTCGACAGCCTCACTCACCTCGACCTCCTCATCGCTTAGCCACTCGCTGCACAGGTAACAGGATGTTTTGGTGAACTGCACCCTCCCGTTCCGCGCCGTCTTACCGCTCGTGCTCATGACTCACCGCGAGCGGCCGTTCCCTTTTCCGTCGTCGCTGCTGAGTCGTCGCTCGCCGTCGTCACGGTTTGTGCAAGCGTTTTGTGCTGCGATGGAATGCGAGTAAGAAACTGGGGCAACCAGCGGACCACTAGCACTGCCTGGCTAGCGCGGTCCGCGTGTTTCGGTCCCCCGGCGAGTGCCACGCCGGTACACGTTATCTAATCAGTAGTGTCAGCGCGACTCGACTACGCGCTAAATGCGCTATCGCTTATCGCAACCACCGAACCACCACCACCGCTTCAGCGGGCCCCGATACGCTGCGCGTGTGTTTGATCTCTGTGCTGTGCGGGTGGGGGGGGGGGGGGGAATGAACGGCGTAAGCAGCAGCGAATGATTCACCTGCAGCAGGATAACTCCGTGCTATCCGTGGTGGCAGTATTCGCGGAAAGCTGCAAAAACCTGCGGGCACACCCGGAGAATGTTCAGCGCTGAAACATGCGCTGTTTCGGCTGATAAATGTTTGAAGTGCAAATCAAATACCTTTCGAACCGAATTTTGGTGCCTGAAAAGGGCATTTTGCGGGGGGGGGGCAAATTTAAAATGATGAGCGGCCAGCCAGTGGCGCGGTATTTTGATTGCTGTAACCATTCCTTTAATTTTGAAGCCACGATAAACGATAAAAACTAAGTTAAACACCTGATATGCGTTGTCTATGCGTCCTAGCACCGGATGCACGCAGGATCGAAGATTGCGCTCGAAAGAAAGCATAAATCTGCGTGCTACAGGATCATCAGTGGGTGATCTACACTTGGAAGGCGTACAACCAGGTAGGATGGAAAAGAAAAGCGCTCTAGAACCGTTGAAATCCAGCGGAAAACCCGCTCAACTCTTTTCCGCGCGCAGGATCGAAGAATGCGATCGAAAGAAATCATAATGCTGCGTGCTACAGGATCATCAGTGGGTGGCCTACACTTGGAAGGCGTACAACCAGGTAGGATGGGAAAGAAAAACGCCCTAGAATCGTTGAAATCCAGCGGAAAAGCCGCTCAACTCTTTTCCGCGCGCAGGATCGAAGAATGCGCTCGAAAGAAATCATAATGCTGCGTGCTACAGCGTCATCGGTGGGTGGCCTACACTTGGAAGGCGTACAACCAGGTAGGATGGGAAAGAAAAGCGCTCTAGAACCGTTAAAATCCAGCGGAAAACCCGCTCAACTCTTTTCCGCGCGCAGGATCGAAGAATGCGCTCGAAAGAAATCATAATGCTGCGTGCTACAGGATCATCAGTGGGTGGCCTACACTTGGAAGGCGTACAACCAGGTAGGATGGGAAAGAAAAGCGCCCTAGAACCGTTGCAATCCTGCGGAAAATGCTTGGAAATGGATCAAAATTATTTTCGCGCAGACTCAAAAACGGCAGAAAAACCGGCAAAACCGGGAGCAAACCGGATTTCTACTAGGGGAACATACTACCAGCGCAGGTGGATGCGGCTGCACGCTTGGAATGAGCGCCATCTAGTGGTGGTCGAATATCTATCCGAGACACCAACCTGCCTTAGACACCTAACCTGTTATCACTAGATGGCGCTGAACAGGATGCTCGAAAATCTATCCGAGACACCAACCTATCTCAGGCACCTAACCTGTTCCCACTAGATGGCGCTGCCGCCAAAGAAAAAACGCATCCACCTGCGCTGGTAGTATGTTCCCCTAGTAGAATTTCGGTTTGCTGCCGGTTTTGTCGGTTTTGCTGCCGTTTTTGAGCCTGCGCGAAAATAATTTTGATCCAATTCCAAGCATTTTCCGCAGGATTGCAACGGTTCTAGAGCGTTTTTCTTTCCCATCCTACCTGGTTGTACGCCTTCCAAGTGTAGGCCACCCACCGATCATCCTGTGGCACGCAGCATTATGATTTCTTTCCCTTTTTTCGCGAGCAATGAAGGACGAAGAAAGGAAGCAACTCGATCGTAAAGCATAACTTTATGGAGAGCGTGCTTCGCGCGCTGCGCAGCCACGAAACAACAACACAAGTCTGTGTAGTATTTATTCGAATAAACACGGTTTGGTTACCTTACCGCCTCACTAAATATATGCGAACAACTGAATGACAAAGTAAGATAGCATTGCCTTTCGTAAACCACATAAAAGCGGAAAAGGATTTGTATCATAAAGACTCTCTGTATAACGTCAAGTTAAACAGGCTGGGATGGGCGCCTGGCGCACTCGATGGAGAAGTAGCGGGGCAGCTCAATCTTCCAGCAAGACCCACGAGGGGTTTGCTGTTAAGCAAAGTAAATTGCGCCAACAAACTTGCTAGGGAAAATAGTCTAAGGTTATGGTTTTGTTTTAATATTTATTTTTTACTTCAATTATTACACATAGAAGAGTTTTTCTTGTCATATCTTAAATAATTTATTATAATTATTTATCTTTATTATTATTTTCAGTATTTTGTTACCATTTGCCTGCCTTCTTTTTCCCCTTGCGCGTTGTGTTTTTGAGTGTGTGTGTATGTGTGTATGTATGTGTGTGTGTGTCGTTTTCCTCCTGCTCTTTTCTTTTCCTTGCACACTTTTCCATTTTTCACTTTTTCTTACTACATGTCGGGTTGTTCGTCTACTACAGGACAGGGGAGGGGACGAGGCTCAGTTTTCTGTTCATCTAATTTTTTGGTTTATTTTCATTCCATTTTCCACATTTCTGCGTGTGTATGTATGTGCGCTAACGTGCTTGTTTGGATATAACCACTAACTTTGATAATTTATTTACTAGTAAATGAGCGTACATTTATCTTTTCTGCTGTATTTTTACGTAAATCATGTGGACGCATCCTCTAGCCACTGTGTTGCTTTGCATTCACATATACACACAAACACACACATACATACACACACATACACACTCACGCGCACACACTTATTCTTTTTCTTTAATTCTTTCTTCCTTTCTCTCTCTCTCTCTCTCTCTCTCTCTTCTCTCTTATCATCATTATCTTGAAGAGTACCAAAAACGAACATTCCCCCCCGTAGCCGAAGTATTTTTTACTGAAGGCGTGTTCCGTAAAAATAATCTCACCATCCTTGCCATTAATAAGACAGCTTTCTAAACCCTTTCCGCTCGGGAGTGAGGTTGGGAATGGTTGAGGGGAGCACTGCCTATAAACGCATAACTGTCTCATGAGCATTTTCGTCACCCAAATCATACATTCTCTCGATATTACAATTAAAAAAAATTGTTTGAGTTCAACCTAACTAACGGTATGAAAAAGACGACAGCAAATACTATGTTAATCACCTGTTACTACCGATAACAGTTGCCACAGGAGAGAAAATCTGTTTTTGAGAAATTACCTTGAACTGCTGCAACTACCAAACGCTTACGAAAATATGGTAAGCGGAAAGCTCCGAAAATAAATAGCCCCATTAAATAGAACATCCGAAATTAATACAACACTTTTTGCACTCTATCAAGCTTTTGTTTCACTGAAACTAAAAATAATGGAAACAATTGCTTTAAACTGTTTGCTTCACGTTTTTACAATTACGCACAGGACGACGGCACGGTTATGCGTTCATGGAAAGTACTAGAATGAAGAGAAGAGTGGAAGGACAGAGGTAGGGCGGTCGTAAAAGAACACCCGAATTTAACGGGGGGGGGGGGGGCGAACTACGGCTTCGCGTTTTCATTCGCTGCCAAAAGCAAACAAATTGCTGTGTGTGAAGACGGCGCAACACATTAGGGAACTATTGCTTGCCTGCTTGACGCCAGAAACTCGTTTTCTCTTGCCAATAATACCGATAGTGTAGGCGCACGGTAACAAAACTGAAAAAAAAACCCTGCAGGAAATCATATGTACATTTCACAGTTTGCTGTTTACTCTGCCACTGTCCTCGAATAGGCATGAATACTAACATTCGCGCCCACACGCTTGTAATTGTTTTGTGATCCCCTTTTGCCGACAGTATCTAGAGCTGATTCCTGGTCCTGGTACAAATCATTTCTACTACTTCATTTTCCAATTCAAATACACAGTGATTCTACAATTCATGCCCTGCATCAGTTATAGTGTGTATGCGCGTGGGTGTGTGTGCACGCGAGTGCGTGTTCTTCTGTATCCTTTTATTGTTTAGGGGGGATGCTGCGGGTGGGCCAATTTGTTATTATGAGATGTTTACAGTGTTTGCCCCTTCTTAACGCTCCTTTATTATCGTTTATCAATTTTTACAAACTCTATTATCTAGTGTGTATACTACCACATTCTAGGGCCTTCGCGCCCCATTTCGACAAACATTTCAAACTTCTAATTATCTTGCTTTGTCCGCTTACCTTGCAGACGCTTCTATTAAACAAGGTCCAAGGGCAGCCTAAGTCACGGGATGCAGAACGAGCAATTGCTGCTCCGTTCACCTTAATTTTCAACTTTCGTTCGATTTATCTGTGCTGTGTGCCCGTTTACATCATAAGCCGCAGCACTTGTGATTTAATTCAAAAGGACCAAAAAAAGAAGGGTAAACACACCTCCCGTCAAGTGTTTTGTGAATTCAAGAAGGCAATCATCGCTTTTTCGCTTCATTTCATATACCGTCTTTTGCTGTTCTCCTTCGCTCATTTGTTGCATCTCTCACCACAAAACAACAATGCGGCGTTTAGCAATTCAGGAAATACAAAAAAAGAACCACATCCCACCCCCGTCCCTTTCCTCAACGACTGGTCAGATGGATTAAGAAATGGTAAACTTACAAATTATAAGGCATAAACCGGCAGCCAGCCAGGCCTGCTTGTTCAAGTTCAAATTATTGAAAATCAGTGCAAAAAGTGTTTAAACTAAAGTATACATGCGTTACTTGTATGATGTCAGCGTTGACATTCAATGGGGAAAGGCATACCATATCAAGCCCTCTTCGCTGCGTTTGAATCCATCACAAGGAATCAAATGATATCAACAAATTGTGAAAGTATTGCGCCCAACGAGACAAATGTTATGTTGGCTAATGCACGCTACAGCACACATTCATCTGCACAGTCCAGGAATTCATATTACAGTCTAAACAACTAAAACCTAAACCGCGGTGTAACCTCTATTGACTATCAAACGATCGATTCCTCAAAAGCATAAACTATGTACATATCCGCTCATCATGTACTGTACAGACTTTTGCGATTAGTTTAGCCAAACACCATTCTCTCTGTCTCTCTCACACACTTTGTCAATTTGCTTGCAGTTCCTGTTCCCCTTTGTTATCTCTCTGTTTCGATTTTCATTTGTTTTCATCTTCTGCCATCTAGTCAAGATTCGACTGTGAATTCGAATGCAAGCACTGCTGGCGCGCGCACCTGCGCGTGGAACGGACCGTCGTGGAGAGTAGGAATGTTATTGGTTGGTTGAGAATTGCAGCTTGCTGTCGACGCGCACAACATCAGACGCTGATGGTGTTGAGAAATCAACGGGCATGTTTTGTCACGCAAAAGTAGAGACGACGGTGTACGGCTGCACAGCTTGACAGCGCTCCATAGGTACACAGCTCGAAGGCAGCTTTAAGCTCCATTCATCGGTCGGCATGCTGCGCGCACGCTAGTGCTATTGGTGTTATTGTTAGTCGTTAGGGGGCTGGTGTGCGTCAATGGTACAGTGGACTTGGCGGATACCGACGATGACTCAGACGTGGACGACGAGGACGATGAAGACGATGTGGAGGCCACCAGAGTCGATACAGTGGTGGGGGTAGCAGTGCAAACTACGGTCGCTTGGCAAGCCGCTGGTGCAACCACCCCATTGACAGCAACCGCCTTTCGCAGCAACAGAAGCTGGTGCCGGTGCTGGTACGTGCGCTGTTGTGGCTTGGTGGGCGGCACCGCAACAGGTTGGTTAAACAGATGGGTTGTACTGCCCAGAGGATTCTGCTGCTGTTGCTGCTGCTGATGTTTGTACTGTTCTTGTAGCAGCTGCCGTTGCCCGATGGCCGACGATTGCAGTGGTAGTTGTTGGTTCACTTGCTGGCCGGCTTCGGTTTCGGTTTGACGTACGGTGACCAGTGATTTGTTGCTGCCAGCGCTAATACACTGCAACAGCTGGTGCTGGTGCTGTTGCTGTTGCAGCGGTGATGGTTTCAAGATAATACTTTTCTTTTTGGCCGCGTTCTTCGACCATGCGCCTCCACCGCCGATGCCGTTTCGGATCGCCCGGCCCACCAGCGACCGTCGATCGTCCGTCTCTGCTGACATATTCAGTGCTGTTTCGCTCAAAATACTTGCCCTTGCCGTGGTCACAACTGCTGCCTTATTACTGGTAATGGCTGTGGTAGTGCTGCTGCTGGTGATTCTATGCTTCATACCGCTTATCTCTGCCCCGCTACTACACGGTAGAAGCAGGACCGACGAGGAAGTTGTCCGTTGCCCCGCAGGAGGCAGCAAGGGAGTCGCAGGATCGTTAACAATGCCCGATGTAGTGGCTAGTAATGGTGTTGGTGGCGAAGGAGGTGTAGTGCCCCCAGTGCCTGCCGTGCGCGAGCGTGCATGAGCGAAGGGAAAGGAGGATACGCTGCCGGTACCGGAACGCTTATTGCTCACGACGCCGCCGCTACGGAAGGACAGCTAAGACGAGCTAGATTGGTTCATGTTGCCGAACATGCCGGTCGAGAAGGAAGTCTGCTGACCGGCAGGGTTCCCGCCCGCTCCACCCGATCCACCGGATCCGCCACCACCGCCACCGCCGGCACCAGTTCCACCGCCAGCACCGGCTCCACTATTGGTGCTAGCATTCACTCCAGCATGCTGGTTCTGCTGGTTCGATGAGCGATTGTGTTTTGACACCGGCGGTTGCAGATACTCGTGTTTGGCCAACGCGAACACATCCATCCTGTCCTCCTTCCGGTAGGCCAGGCATCCACGAATAAAGCTCTGATAAAAGAGAGAGAGAGAGAGAGATCGTGAGTGAGAGCGTAAGAAAGCAAAAAGGATGAGGAAAACAAGGAACGGGGGATTTAAAGTGTACAGGGTGGCAACGTCGAAGTGATACACTTAGTCTAGTGCACCCTCTAGCAACTATGACAGCTATAGATCAGATCTGTGTTTTTTTATTTGAAAGAGTGATCTGGTTACTGCTGAAATTGGGTTTTGTTTTCTAGAAAATTCAAACGGATTCAATTAGAGACCAAATTAAGATGTTACATCTTCAAAACCTAAATCAAAAACTATCAAACGATTCAAAGATAGTGGTACGGTTGTCCCTGAAACGTAAAACCTAGCGAAACACGGACTGCACGCACTCCAACGATAATTAAGGCGGTCGAGGAGCGTAAACGATGAAATCCGGAATGCTCGGCAAGAAAAATGGTGCGTGCTATGAAAATTAATCAAAACTGCATGCTAACATATTTAAAAAGGACCTTGAATATAGTCCTTTACAGATGCAGAGTAATCACGGGTTGTCTCGCAAAAATGTGACCGATAGGGTTGCCAGATCGCGCATGTTCCTGAAGAGGCCCGCTGCTCACAACACAATTTTTTCAGACGAATAATTGTCTACTTTGGAGGCAACTTTGAATAAGAAAAATGATCTTGTTTATGGTATAAGTCTTTGTGATATACCAGCCAATGAAACAACTGCCGAGAGGTACCAAAATGCCTCAACTGTGACGGTCTGGGGAGCAATATCATTTAAAAGGGAAACTACCCCTGTTATTCGTCGATAACGGCGTAAAAATAACAAAAAACAAAATATTTGGAGATCGTTTTCAAGGTTAAATTGATTCCTTGTGCGAAGAGACTATACGTTAAAAATGATTTTTGTTTCCAATATGGTTTAGGACCAGCACATAAGGAATTGATTGTGCGAGCACGCTAGGCGCAAAATTTGCCATGTTTTATAAGCTCACCGGAATGGCACGCAGCGTCTCCAGATTTGAAGCCAGTGGGCTTAAGCATATGGGAATACATGCTAGGAAAACTAGGAAACATAATTCATATGAGTTTGAACTCTTTTTAAAATCATTTGGTGAAGATATGGGACAAAATGCCGAACGAAGTCGTGCGTGCCGCTTGTCATGGTTTCCAAAAACGACTACTGCCCGTAATCAAAAACAAAGGCGAAAGATTTGAATTCAACTAATTAAATAGTAAGTGTAGTGCTGTGACATAGTTTAGGTGTATCACTTCGACGTTGCCATCCTGTACTTGATGTTGCCGTGCCGCGCCCGTTTCTCGGACGCCCGGGTTCGCTGTTGGCCTGTTGCACCTACCTTGGCTTCATTCGAGACTGTCGGTTTATTAGCGAACTGCACTTCCGTTGCTTTTAGGATCGTGTTTTCCTCGAGGATGGTGGCCTGCGATTGGTTGTGGCCGAACGGCTTTTTACCGTACAAGCACTGGTAGAAAATAACGCCAACGCTCCAGACGTCCACCTTAGACGAGATCTTCGGCGGGTTCTTGCCGACCACGAAGCATTCCGGTGGCAAATACCTGCATACACACATCGTTTGGTGGCAATCCAGAAGAGGATAAAGAGAGAGGAAAAAAAACAAAACCATAAATTAGCTCCGGACAGCTAGCCAACTGAGCTACAATATGAGAGGGGGCTCGAAGCGTTTTCAAGCAATAGCAACAAGCATGCCGGATTCTTCAACCACGTTCATGTTTGCTGTTTTCTCTCATTCTAACTCATCCATTCTAAGCAGCCCGTCTTCTCCAACCCTCACCACCTCCTTCTCATAAAATTGACGTCTCGGTTCGCTCACCAATAAGTTCCAGCACCTTGTGATGTGAGATCCATACCGTGGTCCGGGTTATAGTTTTCTTCGTCCATAACCTTTGACAGGCCAAAATCGGTAATCTTGATCTCACCGCACACGTTACCCTCGGTCAGCAGAATGTTGCCTGGCTTCAGGTCGTAGTGTATGATCGGTGGTTTGATCTCGTTCAGATACTTCAATGCTGACACAACCTACCAGAGAGAGAGAGAGAGATAAGTTTGTCAAAAAAAAAATAAAACATACATGGCGTTTCGATCAGGGCTAATGTATATCAATATCACCGTAGCTGTCGGATCTGTGAGGGTGCACACCACACTTACCTGCATGATGATCGAGCGCGCCTCCTTCTCTGGAATCGTCTTGTGCTGCTTCAGATAGAAGTCGAGATCATGCCCGTCACAATACTCGAGAACGGTACAAAATGAGTTGGCATCGATCTCAAATACATCGTACAGCTTTACCACACGTGGATGGTCGAGTGCTTTGTGGATATTGTACTCTCGTAACGCGTGCCTGGGGGAGCGAAAGGCAAAGGCGGTAAAAGATCGTGGCACAGGAAGCTGATGCAATTTTGCTTCGACCAGCACACCGCGTAGAGACGAGAGTGCAACCCCTCCCTCTGGCTTTACTCACTTGATGTAGTTGGCTTTTTTGTCCTCTTTCCAGTCCTTGTTCAGCTGGTGCACCTTACACGCGACGTAGCGTTGCTCCTTCAGATCGAACGCCTTGTGCACCTCAGAGAAGCCACCCTTGCCGAGCAGCATTAACAGCAGGTAGCGCTCGTTAAGCACTGGATGATTGTTGAACCGCGACTGTTGGGATCCAGGCCAGACGCCAATCACAGCAAGCAAAAACGCGGGAAAGAAGGATTTTGCATGAGTGAGGTGGTTTAGGTTCTACCACCGTCATCGAGTCCGATCGAGACTGGTGGTGTGCCTCCTCTTCGCTTTCGGGAAACAGCAGCAACCCTACCTGATCCTCATTGTGTATTCTCTTGAGCTCCCGGATGTGCAGATTGCGCTCCCGTTCCAGCTTCTCCATCTCGAGCTGCAGATCTGCGTCCTCCTTCTTGAGCGCGTTCTGGCGTAGCTTCAGTATCTCGTCGCACTCATAGTACTCCTGCAGTGTGAACGACGAGCCGCTGCTGACAACCGGGTCCGGCTTAAGAAAGGTGCTATTGTCATTCCCGTTGTGCAACGCTGACGATCCGCTGCTGACTGTGCTGCTGCTACTGCTCACGCCACTGCTATTGGTAGTAGCTGCACCGCTGGCACCAGACACTCCGCCACTGCCACCCGTACCGCTCCCTCCGAGACCGGAGCCACCCACCACCACTACGCCGGCCCCACCACCCGTGGCCGTTGCGCCAATCGAGGTGTTGCTGTTGCTGCTGTTGCCACTATTGTTGCTCTGGTTGCGCTTACGGCCACCCTCGCTGTTGGTAGGCCGCTTCTTCATCAACAACTTCTTCTGTCGATCGATCTCCTCGCGCTCGGCCGTGATCTCCTCCTGGCGTCTGAGAAAAGGTTATTAGTAAAGAAAAATTTAATAAATAGTAAAGAAAAATTTAATAAAAAAAAATCCCGCTAATCTAGATGTGGCCGCCAGCTGGCAACCGACAGACAGACAGACAGTAGTGTAAGGATAGCTTACTTGGCGAGCTCCTGGAACGCGTAACCGTCGGTCCAGTTCTCCTGAAACGTGGCGCCGACGCGCTGCGTGACAAACTGACCGAGCCGTAGCCGGTTTTGCATGCACTTCTGGCGCGCCTCCTTTTTCTCTATATTGCTCTTCTGTTTCAGCAGCTTCTTCACCACCTCGATGCACTTGGCGATCTGGCTCTTCTGTTGCTCGATCGCCTTCTGGTTCACGCCGATCTGAGTCTTTTGTTCGTCGGACATGCGTGCCAGTTCGTCAATGCGCGTGCGGCTCGCATCGAAATCGTGCTCCCGCTCGCTCATGTCCACTTGTGTCAGTTCGGTCTGCACCATCTTCGACAGCATCTGGGGCGGTGAAACCGTGACGACAACCGATGCCGCCGGTGCCGCTACCGCCGTCGCCGCCACCGTCGTTGCTGCAGCCGAATTCGTCAAGGCGATGGCGGGTATCATGGATGTTGGTAGTTTCCCCGCCATCGTACCCAGCACTGTCGATGGCGTGGGCGAAGGGGTCGTCGCTCGCAGCTGGAACGTACTGCTGTTGCCGGTACCACCCAGCAGGCTGCCACTGTTCAGTGCGGCCGCCGCCGATTTAGTGAGACCGATCCCACCACCATTACTGCCACCGATTCCCGCACCGGTAGCCCCACCACCACCGCCACCACCACCGCCACCACCACCGCCACCCCCGCCGCTACCAGCTCCGTTACTCGTGCTACCGGTCGTGCTGTTGTTGCTGTTGCTACTGTTGCTACTGCTGCTAAGCACCAGCGTATTGATAATAGCATTGTTGTTGTTGTTGTTGTTGTTGGCGGTGGAAGTGGTTACGGAAATGTGATGGTTTTGCTGCTGCTGTTGCTGCTGGTTGACTACTGCAGTCGTGGCTGCAATAGTGCTGTGGGTAGTGGTTCCTAATCCCGTCGAGCCTTGTAGTGACGCTAAGGAGGACTGCGAGGTATGCTGCTGCTGCTGCTGCTGCTGCTGCTGCTGCTGAGAGGCAACAATGATGGTCGTGGACCCCCCTTGGCCTCCCGTTGTCGTTGTCGTCTGTGAGGAAGTGGCCGAGGATGTTTGCGGTTGCTGGGATGCCTGGGCCATGCCGGTTTGACCCGATTGACTGCCCACCGTCACTGACGACTGCTTCTGGTGTGACGATTGCGATGATTGTTGCTGTTTCGCCTGCAGCGGCTGCTGCCCGGTGGCCGTGCTAGCCGAGGGTTGGTGTGACTTTTGGGAAGCACTGGACACGATGGTTCCACCGTTCCCGCCGGTTGACACTATCGTAGTGTTCTGTATCGCGGCCGCGTTGGAGGTTGTAGGTGGCGGGGGGGCTATCATGGCGGCGGCTGCTGCCGCGACAGCCGCTGCAGCCGCTGCTGCCGCAGCGGTGGCCGCGGTCGAGTGAGGAACTAATAAGGAAATGGCGCTGTTGTTGCCCGATGCCGACACTAATGACGAAGTAGGTTGCCGCTGTGGTCGGCTAAACGGATCGGTCTGCTGTTGCTGCGGTTGCGGGCTACTGACGATCTGCTGCTGGCTGCTCTGAACCGATGACGACGACGTTCCACGCTCGGTCACTTGCTGTGGCGGTTGGTTCGTCGAGGGCGGATACATCGGATAAGATCCGAGCTGAGGGCTGGTGCTTTTGGTCGTTTGGCTTTGACTGGCTCCGCCAGCGCTACCCGCACCTGCTCCCGTTCCTCCACCTGCCGAGCCACTGACTCCTCCTCCACCTCCTCCTCCTCCTCCTCCTCCTCCTCCTCCTCCTCCTCCTCCTCCTCCTCCTCCTCCTCCTCCTCCTCCTCCTCCTCCACCTCCTCCGGGTTGATTATTCACACCGCTGCCCCCACAGCTTCCTCCACTACTGGCGCCAACAGTTGCACCGCCTCCATCGGCGATCGTAGCATTGTTTATTGCTCCTACTATAGAGCCACCTGCTGCACCGAGCACGACACCCCCGCCGGTACGGGTGCCGCCACCGCCACCGCCACTACTCGCCACGGAGCTCCCGCTCGCCCCTTTCGCAACCGTCGAGCGCATCAGCGAGCCCGATGATGCCGGGTGTTTCGAAAAATAGTCATTTATCTTAGTATCACTTAGGGACACGGAGAGCCGCGGGCCCTTAATATTATCTCTACTATCACGTAAATGGCCGCCCACACTGGCGGTGCCTCCCGCTCCTGCTGCCGTGGTGGTTGCCGATGTGCCCGTACCACCACCACCACCACCCGCACCAATTCCGCCCCCACCAGCCGGAAGACATCCATTGTCTTCTGGGGCCTTCCGTTTGCGCTTGCGGTCGGTCGGGGCAACGCGAGTCCCTTTCTCCGGCGTGGGACCGGATGAGGGTGCGGCCGCTGCCAGCATGATACCGTGACCGGTGGATCCCGGCGTGGCACCGACATTGACGATCGCGGCAGCCGCTGCAGCGGCACTAACGATCGCTTCGATCTCCTTATCACTATGCGATGAGCAAGTACTCAAGTTTGAATCCTGGTCTTTGTTGTTCTGATGGTGTTGTTGCTGCTGCTGAGCATGATGTTGATGCTGCTGCTGCTGTTGGTGGTGGTGTTGGTGATGATGGTGTGTATGATGTTGATGCAGCCCCTGTTGCTGCTGCACGTTACTACTATTCGATGAGACTATCGTTCCACTGTCCGCTACAACTCCTTCCGTTCGCTGGGCTTCACCACCACTCTCGGTCAATGAGGACGCCGCCACTGCTAACGAGGCGGTGACGGACTGCAGCTGCTGTTGTTGGTTGTTATAGTGCTGCTGCTGCTGCTGCTGTTGCATATGATGTGCATGATTATGTGCTTGGTCCTGGCCGACCTGTAGAATCGTTGCCTGTGGAGCCATCTGAAGCTGGGCCCCGGCGGACATCTGCGGAGGGAGAGGCAGAAAGGAAGAAACATGGGAAAAGATTAAAAACTGATTTGAAAGGGAATAATAGTTTCGCACGAAATATTATTGTCATTACTCGGGCTCTCCGTAACAGTTGTAATCGTAGATTCATCCACAACAACCAGGTTAACAAGGGGCAAACCATGAAATCGCTCATGTCCGACAACATATGAACGCCTAACACGCACTTTTGAGTCTCGACCTTCCTGGTAAAGCTTCTGTTGGACTCTGATATTCAGTACATAGTACTGACTGTTATCCAATTCATTACTCATGATGAAGATTTTTTGATTATCCGCAGAATAGTAAATATCCCGCCCCAAACAACGATTATCTCCCAAAACCATTTCTTTCGATGCTAGCTTTCTTGCTGTTTTTTTTTTTTTCACTACAACTCGCGAGCGCCAAAAGAACTGTCAAGATTGGGGACGCCCAAAGAACGCGTTCTTGGCAGGGGTGGTCAAACCAAAGCAGGGTGGTTACATGGTTTCCGTTTAAGATGCTTAGTTTGAAGGTGCGTCTTAACCGTCACGACACAGTGCAAATTTTCTTAATTCTTCCGGTCGCGATGGATGACAAATCTGCCACGAAAATTATTGTGCTGTATCATTTTGCCCGCTGGGGTGCTTCTTGTTGAAAAGAAAAGGGTAATACAACGGGAAAAAATCGATTGCCCTAATCATGCTGCGCATAACCTGATTTGAGAGCAGGTGCGGCATGGATTGCAACCAATTTTGGGTGCGTATGGTGCTGCTTCTGGTGACGCCCTGTGCTGTTGCGTTGCTACAGTGAGGACGCACTCGGGCACATTCACACAACCACACACACGCTCAACCAGTGCGCGGTTCGGGAGTTTTCATAACCGCAATCTTTTCTTCGGCAGTCTGGCTGTGTTTTTTGGCGGTGGCGGTGGCGGTGGCACTAAAGTAAAAAATATCAAAAACTACATTCCATCCAGCTAGGGAAGGAACAGAAAACGAGAAAACGTGAAAACGCAATCAGAAACAGAAAAACCATCCAATCCATGGATCACATCATCCTTCAGTGTGTCGTTTTTCCGGATATGTTTATGTTGGTGTGTGAGTGGTGCTTCTATCGCTGGGTGCGCGCTAGGATTCGTGTGCGCCCCCTCCTCCTCCTCCTCCCCACCAAAGCATGGAGACCACCGCGCGTGCAGCAAATAGTGAAAACGGTGTCGTCGGAGGTTGTTTGGTGGGTTTGCACGGTGCGTGCCCACTTTTTGACAGAGGAATGGCCGGCATCCCGTATCGTGGCCGTCGCCGGAGCTCGCTCGCGCACGCACCGTGGTGAAGCAGTAGGCGGGCAGGAGGTTCGTCACCGTGTAGTTGGCGCCAGAAGAGGTCGTGTGTGTGTGTGTGTGTGTGTGTGTCCACGCGGGTTTCGAGAACAATGAACGTGCTGCCCGAAAACGATGTTCTACCAAATCGCAGCGCAACCACTTTCGCCGGGGCTTGGGATGCATCAAGTGATCAAAGTACCCTTTGCGTGATCCAGGGCAGTGTGAGAATAGGCTGGCCGCTCCATCAACGGTAAGTACCGACCAACTTCATCATCCTTTAAAACGGTTCTATCCCCACCCACCGAGATATCGGATCCGGATCGAAAGTATGTGACCGCGTGTACCGGCGTGTGTTTTTTCGTGTGCGCGTGTGTGTGCGCGCAAGTGTTTGCATAAAGCGATTGACGTGCGCGCCGCCCAGCATCACTATGAAGCATCAGTAGGCGATGCTTGCATTTTTTTTTATTATCGGCATTCTAAGCAATCTATTCGCGTAACCATATAAACTGACTTGAACGCCCTTTTATTTAGTCATTAAAAAATCATATTGCAAAGTCAAATTACGTCAATGTTTCAATATTTACTGCATCACGGCATATTTAGGCCGCTCAAGATATGGGATGTGAGAAGAAAAAAAGAGCTAAACCGGTGCAACGGAACGGAATGGAATGGGACACGAGGGCTATAATAGCTGCTAATTGATTTGTGTTTCCAAGAGCACGACGACCACCGGCTGAGCGAGACAAGTGCGTGAAATCTGCCACCGGCGGATCATGGCCTATTGGCACATATACCATGCTGTGGTGCGTGCGATGGTGGTGGTTAGCGCTCTCGCTCTCGTGTGGCTGCAGCATCAGAGAAGCGGCTCTATGATGGCAGCTCTCTCGCTTTCGCAATGTTTCGGATGCGTGCGGAGCGCGTTCGTGGTTCCGAGAACAAAACCCATTTTTCCGAGCGCGAAGGCAGCGCGCGCTAAGTTTGCGAACATGCCACCGAACTCCCGCGCGTTGCTCCTCTTAGAGTGTTTCTACACGGCGCGAAAATTTTCTTTTTCGTAGCGCAATTGTCGGCAACCTTTATATGGAGTTTTTGGCGTTTACCATTGGGATTATGCATGCCGTCGAAAGGTGTTGTAAACCTACAGTTAAATGATGTTATTCTTTTCCATATTCTTTTAAACATTCTCAATGAGTGTTAATCTTTTTTTTTTCATAAAACTTTTAACAAACAGACGCTAAAAGCAGCAACAGTAACCCAAAATAAGCAAACCCAAATTATTCTGAGAAAAAATGGAATAGCTCGCGATGCTCGCCGGCGTACGATTATAAATTTGAGCGGTGCGGATTGGTGCAAACAGACGCTTACTCACTAATATCGTCGCTACGCATTAACTAATTAACCTTTTCCAAAAAAAAGATATCAGTCATAAAAACAGATAATTTCTCTACCAAAATCAGCTATTATAATCGCATAGTGTTCATAAGAAAGTGGTCTACGAGCTTTAGTTTGCATCGTGTGGGTGGCGCAATATACCCGTACGAATATGAATTTGAGTCACTGTACATAAATAAAAAAAAACACCGAAACGAACTAACCGCAACGTCGCTAAATTCAAGCATTAAAACGGCAGTTGATTGAAAGGCTACATTAAAAAATTAAAGTCAAGAAACACTTCCCCCAACCCTTCTGATCAAAGCAATAGAAATCACAAACATTATTAAAAAACTGAACACCAAAAAATCCACCGGCTTAGACAAAAGCTCACAACAAAAGCATCAAAAATCTACCCAACAAAGCTATGATCCAAATTACAAATATTTTCAATGCCTGTCTAAACTTAGGCTACTTCCTCAATGCATGGAAACATGCAAAAATAGTTCCTTGATCCAACCTTGATGTAATATCTATTACACTATGTTTCATAATGATAGCCTCACCCTGTTTTTTCGATTTCGCGCTCGAATAAAGCTCTCCAAAAATAATTAAAAATACTGTAAATGTTCTTTTCATCGTTAAAAGACGTATGCCGTTTGAATTTTGCAAAAATATAAAAAATTGTGGATTTGGGAGCCAACCATCCAAAAATGAGATGTTTCATAATGATAGCCTCACCCTACAAAAAAATTAAATTAAGGTGGAAAACAATTCATCAGGCTATCAATGTTATTTTATTTATAATCAGTAACTCCTCCTTTACTACTAATTGCCTGGAAATGCGGGATGGAATGCTTACAGCGAGCATGAAAAATGTTGCAGTGCGCAAGGATCGCCATGCACTCTTAATAGCTACTTCCACCTGAAGCTAAGCTTCGTGCATTCCTGCCTAATAAGAGTGCATGGCGATACTTGCGCACTGCAACATTTTTCATGCTCGCTGTAAGCAAGCCATCCCGCATTTCCAGGCAATTAATAGTAAAGGAGGAGTAGTTACTGATTATAAATAAAATAACATTGATAGCCTAATGAATTGTTTTCCATCTTAATTTAATTTTTTGTAGGGTGAGGCTATCATTATGGAACACCTCATTTTTGGATTTTTGGCTCCCAAATCCACAATTTTTTGTATTTTTGCAAAATTCAAACGTTATACGTCTTTTAACGATGAAAAGAACATTTACAGTATTTTTAATTATTTTTGGAGAGCTTTATTCGAGCGCGAAATCGAAAAAACAGGGTGAGGCTATCATTATGAAACATAGTGTATATTCTAAATAAATGCAGTTTAAGGAAAAAAAATTTGAAAGGCTACATCGCGTGGCCACTTGTCAGTATGTACACTGCCCGTCACAAATAAAAATCCACTATTGACTATGATTTACATTCCTTCGAAAAGCCGGGGATACATGAAGCGTAAACTCTCGTATAAACTCAGAGTGTAATGCCAAAAAGATTATACTGATACCAAAAAGATTATAGGCCCGCGGAGCGTAAATCCGAGCGTAAAAGCAAGCGTAAACACAGCACCAACATGAAGCGTAGCGTTACAAAGAATTGAATATTCTACAATCGCTAATACAGCAACTAACATCTTAAAATATAGAAAAAGATGTTCAGAAATCAACTTATCTCGTCGATTTATGTTTTATGTGGTCAAAAACACATGTAATTGATTTAATAGCATAGTGTAATTGCAGGTGCACGAATGTAATTGCAACTGACGTTTCGGTATAAACTTTTATGCGATTATGCCTGCCACACGAAGCGTAAACTTTATGGCATTACACTCTGAGTTTATACGAGAGTTTACGCTTCGTGCATTCCTGCCTAAATGGTTATGTTTCCGCATATAACAATTATGTGTATATTTTTTATCTTGTAGAAGAAAGCCTGTTGTTTATTTTGGCATATGATTTTTGGAATTTGCATTCAGCATGAATCAGTAAAATGAATTTCAAGTTAGAATCTCCAGTTTAGGGTATGACACACAAAAAAAATCCACCTCATAGTTTCAAAGCATTACTTAAATAAAAGTTATTATAATGAGACATTTGCAATTTATATGGCCTCCTCTCTCATTAATAAGCGATTTGAGACGATTTGGAATGCTTACTATCATTTTTCATGGGTAGAGTGGACCCAACCTTCACCTTCCATCATTAAGCGCTTCATATAAAATTATTGCTCGTAGGTTACACTCAATATTTACAGCTGAACGTCTAAAATAGTCCAGATTCATTGTACAGTGTGAAATGAAGCTCTGGTCAGGATATTTCATTACTCTAAATTGGCTCAACCGAAGGATAAATGAGTTTTCTGTACCACATCATTTGAATCACCGTTTTTTCCAGACCCAATTTCAACACTTATTCTTCCAAAAGCGATTAAAAAACATCAAAATACTCATCTGTGATCGTAGTTCTTTGAATTTGAGCATATGTTTCTTTACCAAACTACGCGAAACTGCCGCAAAGTATGACATTTCCTTTCCTGTAAGTCATTGATTTTTGCATGGTTGTATGTAGTGTAGCCTTATCGCTTTCAAGCACTGTTTTTAGCCATCAGTTTTTGCCCAAGACCTCAAATTTAGATTAATTAAATCAAACAATTCATTTCTAAACGTAAAGCGACTTGAAACATTTTGTTTTCGTAAAGTTTTTCTTGTTTTTCTCTTTTGCTTGGTCGATAAGGTTTTTTTTCTAAGTGAAATAGCTTTAAACCCTTAGTTAGAAATGCCGCAAATTTTAGTGCGGTTAGAAATCGTTATTAGTAACATTCCTTGAAGTAAGGAGAAGGTGATTCAAGGGTGTTTTCATTTTTCATGGATACCATAAGTGAATATGGTTGCCGCTTGGCTCCTCTACCACATCCATTACCGCCACATCCAAAATTTAAACAATTTTATACAATTCCTAGTAAGACTTATCAACTATTCCCATACTTTATAGCAATTCTACACTCTGTATAACCTTTTAAAAAACCCCGAACGTGAAGACTGCAAACACGAAAAGATAGTTTTACACACCTTTTAAGATTCAGAAAAAAGTTACTTTTCCGGCACATACACTCCTTCCAGTTAGTATAGGACCACCTGTGATTTTCGTAGTTTCTCACTACTGATAACAGTAATCATTTCAACCAGTATCATTATTGATTGGTATTGGTGAGATATGTTTACAGTGTAGTGTGAGTTTCGTATTTTTACGTGCATATACCACACAGATACACGCATTTGGTGTTTTCGACCTGACAAGTTAGTATAAGACCATTTCAATTATTCTTCAAAACCAATTCTATTTTTGATTGTAAAAAAATAGCCGCAGTTTGCAAATAATACAATTAATGAAGTGTTACTTTCCCGCTGCAATTTGCAACCAGGAGAATGCGATTTGGCCTACTTTTCACCCTTTTTTTCAGCGCCTCCTGCTTTAAGTCTTCTCTTGCCTTAATAATTGCACTTTTGAGCTCATCAACTGAGGAAAACTGCTTCCCTTAGCGTAAATCTTATCTACAAGGATTCCCCAGATGATTTTAAACATGATTTAAATCTAAAGAACGAGCAGACCAATCGAGCAAATCAGTTTAAAGATCCTTCATCCTCTGTGTCGCGGCTGAATGGCGGCACTATTCGGTTGAAATATATTTCTTTCGACCGGTTGGTGATCAAAGATGGGACTGAACAGTCTTCGAGAACCGTAATACAATCTTTGCACTTCATTTTGAACGACGTGAAAGCCTGCATGAGCTTGAGCATGCTCATATATGCTCAAGTAATTTAATTAAAACGAGTGTGTTTTAAACATATATTTTAGTAAACAGATCTACTAAAATATATGTTTAAAAATTTTCAGGCTATTTTCAGTGACCAAAAGAGGTTTAATTTAGATGGTCTAGATAGATTCATCGGTTATTTGCGCGATTTGAGGAAAGACGAGCATTTTTTCCACCAGCAACTTTGGTGGAGGCTCCTGTATGGTTTGCTTAGGACTTTACGCTGCTGGAAAGCTCATGCTGGCTTTCACGTCGTTCAAAATGAAGTGCAAAGATTGTATTACGGTTCTCGAAGACTGTTCAGTCCCATCTTTGATCACCAACCGGTCGAAAGAAATATATTTCAACCGGATAGTGCCGCCATCCTCCCGCGACACAGAGGATGAAGGATCTTTAAACTGATTTGCACGATCGATCTGCTCGTTCCCCATATTTAAATCAAGTTTAAAATCATCTGGGGAATCCTTGTAGATAAGATTTACGCTAAGGGAAGCAGTTTTCCTCAGTTGATGAGCTCAAAAGTGCAATTATTAAGGCAAGAGAAGACTTAAAGCAGGAGGGGCGCTGAAAAAAAGGGTGAAAAGTAGGCCAAATCGCATTCTCCTGGTTGCAAATTGCAGCGGGAAAGTAACTCTTTATTAATTGTATTATTTGCAAACTGCGGCTATTTTTACAATCAAAAATAGAATTGGTTTTGAAGAATAATTGAAATGGTCTTATACTAACTTGACAGGTCGAAAACACCAAATGCGTGTATCTGTGTGGTATGTGCACGTAAAAATACGAAACTCACACTACACTGTAAACATATCTCACCAATACCAATCAATAATGATACGGGTTGAAATTATTACTGTTATCAGTATTTCGTAGTTTCTGACTACGAAAATCACAGGTGGTCCTATACTAACTGGAAGGAGTGTACAGTGGCCGGCGTAAGTAAAAGCCCACCACTAGGGTCCTTCACATTTTCATCTGTAAATTCAACATTTGCGGTCATAAAGGCCACGTGATTTTTTTGGTAAAAGCTCTAACTTTCCTCTTTCCAAATCATTGACTTTGAGCTTGATAAGTTTGATAGTTTTTTTTTTGAAAATTCTTTAAGTGAAAGATGGTCGATTTTGGTTGTGACAAAAGTAAAAGCCCACCGGCACGGAAACATGTTTATCAATTCATATGGGCCACTCATACCCCGGATTTTCATTTGTAACTATTTTGTCATGTTTTTTACATGGTTTCAGTTATGTTGGGTATTATTCTCATTGTATTGCTTCGTAAAATAATAGTTTTTAATAGAAACATCGTTCATAACGGGTATTTATATAAAAATTCGCATAAATTCTCAACCAGAGCTCTGAGAAGGTGATTCTAGACAATTAATACGACGAGGATGTCAATCAGAACTTATAGTTTTAGCGATTCATTTAAAATCGTTTTCCTATTGCTCAACAAAATTGCTTCCTCGCGTGCCCATACGCTGACTGAATAAATCAAAGAATCCTTTCTGGTGTCAACATAAATTTCAAACGCCCCAGTATTGTTGTTTTCACAATTTTAACATTCTAATTGAACGGAAAACCCGCTCACAAGTCCACCACCGTGCCTCATAGTGACCTGTAATTGACGGTCTGGCATACCATGGTTTGCTTTCTATCAAACTCTCTATCGACGTGTTGCATTAAAATCCATAATTGATGATTCTAAAAACAATAAACTACTTCTCGAGCCTTCTTTAAGCTTGAAAACATATTTCCGAGTGAAATGAAGACGATTCGCTCAGTTTTGGATGAAACGGAAGTCTTTTAGCAGCATCCACTCCTGCACTCATGTGGTGCTGATCTACCGTGGCATACTTCGCTCCAAAATTGACTGCGAAAGGGATGCTATGATTGAATAGATAATTAGTTTCGATAATTTCTTAATCTCTGGAGTTTTTTTTACATTTTTTCAATCATCCATTTTCCGAGAGCGTTCGAAATTGAAACAGTAAGCTACTGATCTAAGACATTGGTGATTAATTAGCATGTCATGAACTGCCCTCCGATTGATGATAATTTTTCCGCTAATATCTGTTGAAGTACTTGGTTCAAACAATGATTAACAAGTAGTTTTCTGATGACCATAGGGTCTGCTGTCCGTTGATATACCCATACCACGTGAAAAAAACCCGCGCGCAATCGGCTTTCCACTGGAGATGCTAGGATTAGTGAACTTAAAACAATAATGGAGGGTACGTAAAATATGAAAACAGACGTAAATAAAAGTCCTATTAAAGATACAGTAACCACAGGGCTCTGTCAGAGTCCGAATAATATTTATTGCAAAGTGGGCTTTTGCTTTTGTCACAATCATAACCAACCATTTCGCACTTAAAGAATTTTCAAAAAGAGACTATCAAACCTATCAAGCTCAAAGTAAGTGATTTGGTAAGAGGAAAGTAGAGCTTCTAGCGAAAAAATCACACGGCCTTTGCGACCGAAAATGTCGAATTTACAGGAGAAAACGTGGTGGACCCTAGTAGTGGGCTTTTACTTACGCCGGCCACTGTATACTCGCAGACAATGACTTCAATCAACAAGCGATCATTTTTACAATTAATAACACACGAAAATCCAGAGCGAGAATTAGCTCAATTTATAAATAACAATTTTAGAACTGATTTTTTTAGGTGGATTTTTTTTGGGTCACACCCTAAACTTGTCCTTCAAACTTAAAATTTAATTTACTGATTTATGCTGCATGCAAGTTTAAAAAACCATGTGACGAAATACGCTACAGGTATTATTCTACAAGATAAAAATATACACATAATTGCTACATGCGGAACCTTAACCGTTTCGGAGCAATGTAGATGATCGTCGTGAGTGGATTTTTATTTGTGCCTGGCACTGTATGTGTCAGCACGTTTGTTTGCGTTAATTAATGTCTCCTAAGTGCCAATGAGGAACGGCTGGTTGATTTGCGCTACTGTGCGTTGTGATTCTTTTCTCTGTGTGATCGTACAATTTTCGGTGCTGCGCGCGAAACACATCAACCACAACAACCTAAGTGTCTCCATACTACTTAGGTTGTTGTTGTTGATGCATTTCTCGTGCAGCATAACATCGTGTTTAGAATCGGCGGTTGATTATGGTTTGTGCTACTGTGCGTTCTCTGTGTTCTCTGTGTGATCGTACAATTTTCGGTGCTGCGCGCAAAACACATCAACAACAGCAACGTAAGTGTCTCCCTACTACTTTCATTGTTGTTGTTGGTGCCTTTCTCGTGCAGCATAACATCGTGTTTAGAATCGGCGGTTGATTATGGTTTGTGCTACTGTGCGTTGTGAGTCTTTTCTCTGTGTGATCGTACAATTTTCGGTGCTGCGCGCGAAACACATCAACCACAACAACCTAAGTGTCTCCATACTACTTAGGTTGTTGTTGTTGGTGCCTTTCTCGTGCAGCATAACATCGTGTTTAGAATCGGCGGTTGATTATGGTTTGTGCTACTGTGCGTTCTCTGTGTTCTCTGTGTGATCGTACAATTTTCGGTGCTGCGCGCAAAACACATCAACAACAGCAACGTAAGTGTCTCCCTACTACTTTCATTGTTGTTGTTGGTGCCTTTCTCGTGCAGCATAACATCGTGTTTAGAATCGGCGGTTGATTATGGTTTGTGCTACTGTGCGTTGTGAGTCTTTTCTCTGTGTGATCGTACAATTTTCGGTGCTGCGCGCGAAACACATCAACCACAACAACCTAAGTGTCTCCATACTACTTAGGTTGTTGTTGTTGGTGCCTTTCTCGTGCAGCATAACATCGTGTTTAGAATCGGCGGTTGATTATGGTTTGTGCTACTGTGCGTTCTCTGTGTTCTCTGTGTGATCGTACAATTTTCGGTGCTGCACGCGAAACACATCAACAACAGCAACGTAAGTGTCTTCCTACTACTTTCATTGTTGTTGTTGGTGCCTTTCTCGTGCAGCATAACATCGTGTTTAGAATCGGCGGTTGATTATGGTTTGTGCTACTGTGCGTTCTCTGTGTTCTCTGTGTGATCGTACAATTTTCGGTGCTGCGCGCGAAACACATCAACAACAGCAACGTAAGTGTCTTCCTACTACTTTCAATGTTGTTGTTGGTGCCTTTCTCGTGCAGCATAACATCGTGTTTAGAATCGGCGGTTGATTATGGTTTGTGCTACTGTGCGTTCTCTGTGTTCTCTGTGTGATCGTACAATTTTCGGTGCTGCGCGCGAAACACATCAACAACAGCAACGTAAGTGTCTTCCTACTACTTTCAATGTTGTTGTTGGTGCCTTTCTCGTGCAGCATAACATCGTGTTTAGAATCGGCGGTTGATTATGGTTTGTGCTACTGTGCGTTCTCTGTGTTCTCTGTGTGATCGTACAATTTTCGGTGCTGCGCGCGAAACACATCAACAACAGCAATGTAAGTGTCTTCCTACTACTTTCAATGTTGTTGTTGGTGCCTTTCTCGTGCAGCATAACATCGTGTTTAGAATCGGCGGTTGATTATGGTTTGTGCTACTGTGCGTTCTCTGTGTTCTCTGTGTGATCGTACAATTTTCGGTGCTGCGCGCGAAACACATCAACAACAGCAATGTAAGTGTCTTCCTACTACTTTCAATGTTGTTGTTGGTGCCTTTCTCGTGCAGCATAACATCGTGTTTAGAATCGGCGGTTGATTATGGTTTGTGCTACTGTGCGTTCTCTGTGTTCTCTGTGTGATCGTACAATTTTCGGTGCTGCGCGCGAAACACATCAACAACAGCAATGTAAGTGTCTTCCTACTACTTTCAATGTTGTTGTTGGTGCCTTTCTCGTGCAGCATAACATCGTGTTTAGAATCGGCGGTTGATTATGGTTTGTGCTACTGTGCGTTCTCTGTGTTCTCTGTGTGATCGTACAATTTTCGGTGCTGCGCGCGAAACACATCAACAACAGCAACGTAAGTGTCTTCCTACTACTTTCATTGTTGTTGTTGGTGCCTTTCTCGTGCAGTATAACATCGTGTTTAGAATCGGCGGTTGATTATGGTTTGTGCTACTGTGCGTTCTCTGTGTTCTCTGTGTGATCGTACAATTTTCGGTGCTGCGCGCGAAACACATCAACAACAGCAATGTAAGTGTCTTCCTACTACTTTCAATGTTGTTGTTGGTGCCTTTCTCGTGCAGCATAACATCGTGTTTAGAATCGGCGGTTGATTATGGTTTGTGCTACTGTGCGTTCTCTGTGTTCTCTGTGTGATCGTACAATTTTCGGTGCTGCGCGCGAAACACATCAACAACAGCAACGTAAGTGTCTTCCTACTACTTTCATTGTTGTTGTTGGTGCCTTTCTCGTGCAGTATAACATCGTGTTTAGAATCGGCGGTTGATTATGGTTTGTGCTACTGTGCGTTCTCTGTGTTCTCTGTGTGATCGTACAATTTTCGGTGCTGCGCGCGAAACACATCAACAACAGCAACGTAAGTGTCTTCCTACTACTTTCATTGTTGTTGTTGGTGCCTTTCTCGTGCAGTATAACATCGTGTTTAGAATCGGCGGTTGATTATGGTTTGTGCTACTGTGCGTTCTCTGTGTTCTCTGTGTGATCGTACAATTTTCGGTGCTGCGCGCGAAACACATCAACAACAGCAATGTAAGTGTCTTCCTACTACTTTCAATGTTGTTGTTGGTGCCTTTCTCGTGCAGCATAACATCGTGTTTAGAATCGGCGGTTGATTATGGTTTGTGCTACTGTGCGTTCTCTGTGTTCTCTGTGTGATCGTACAATTTTCGGTGCTGCGCGCGAAACACATCAACAACAGCAATGTAAGTGTCTTCCTACTACTTTCAATGTTGTTGTTGGTGCCTTTCTCGTGCAGCATAACATCGTGTTTAGAATCGGCGGTTGATTATGGTTTGTGCTACTGTGCGTTCTCTGTGTTCTCTGTGTGATCGTACAATTTTCGGTGCTGCGCGCGAAACACATCAACAACAGCAACGTAAGTGTCTTCCTACTACTTTCATTGTTGTTGTTGGTGCCTTTCTCGTGCAGTATAACATCGTGTTTAGAATCGGCGGTTGATTATGGTTTGTGCTACTGTGCGTTCTCTGTGTTCTCTGTGTGATCGTACAATTTTCGGTGCTGCGCGCGAAACACATCAACAACAGCAATGTAAGTGTCTTCCTACTACTTTCAATGTTGTTGTTGGTGCCTTTCTCGTGCAGCATAACATCGTGTTTAGAATCGGCGGTTGATTATGGTTTGTGCTACTGTGCGTTCTCTGTGTTCTCTGTGTGATCGTACAATTTTCGGTGCTGCGCGCGAAACACATCAACAACAGCAATGTAAGTGTCTTCCTACTACTTTCATTGTTGTTGTTGGTGCCTTTCTCGTGCAGTATAACATCGTGTTTAGAATCGGCGGTTGATTATGGTTTGTGCTACTGTGCGTTCTCTGTGTTCTCTGTGTGATCGTACAATTTTCGGTGCTGCGCGCGAAACACATCAACAACAGCAATGTAAGTGTCTTCCTACTACTTTCAATGTTGTTGTTGGTGCCTTTCTCGTGCAGCATAACATCGTGTTTAGAATCGGCGGTTGATTATGGTTTGTGCTACTGTGCGTTCTCTGTGTTCTCTGTGTGATCGTACAATTTTCGGTGCTGCGCGCGAAACACATCAACAACAGCAATGTAAGTGTCTTCCTACTACTTTCAATGTTGTTGTTGGTGCCTTTCTCGTGCAGCATAACATCGTGTTTAGAATCGGCGGTTGATTATGGTTTGTGCTACTGTGCGTTCTCTGTGTTCTCTGTGTGATCGTACAATTTTCGGTGCTGCGCGCGAAACACATCAACAACAGCAATGTAAGTGTCTTCCTACTACTTTCAATGTTGTTGTTGGTGCCTTTCTCGTGCAGCATAACATCGTGTTTAGAATCGGCGGTTGATTATGGTTTGTGCTACTGTGCGTTCTCTGTGTTCTCTGTGTGATCGTACAATTTTCGGTGCTGCGCGCGAAACACATCAACAACAGCAATGTAAGTGTCTTCCTACTACTTTCAATGTTGTTGTTGGTGCCTTTCTCGTGCAGCATAACATCGTGTTTAGAATCGGCGGTTGATTATGGTTTGTGCTACTGTGCGTTCTCTGTGTTCTCTGTGTGATCGTACAATTTTCGGTGCTGCGCGCGAAACACATCAACAACAGCAATGTAAGTGTCTTCCTACTACTTTCAATGTTGTTGTTGGTGCCTTTCTCGTGCAGCATAACATCGTGTTTAGAATCGGCGGTTGATTATGGTTTGTGCTACTGTGCGTTCTCTGTGTTCTCTGTGTGATCGTACAATTTTCGGTGCTGCGCGCGAAACACATCAACAACAGCAATGTAAGTGTCTTCCTACTACTTTCAATGTTGTTGTTGGTGCCTTTCTCGTGCAGCATAACATCGTGTTTAGAATCGGCGGTTGATTATGGTTTGTGCTACTGTGCGTTCTCTGTGTTCTCTGTGTGATCGTACAATTTTCGGTGCTGCGCGCGAAACACATCAACAACAGCAATGTAAGTGTCTTCCTACTACTTTCAATGTTGTTGTTGGTGCCTTTCTCGTGCAGCATAACATCGTGTTTAGAATCGGCGGTTGATTATGGTTTGTGCTACTGTGCGTTCTCTGTGTTCTCTGTGTGATCGTACAATTTTCGGTGCTGCGCGCGAAACACATCAACAACAGCAATGTAAGTGTCTTCCTACTACTTTCATTGTTGTTGTTGGTGCCTTTCTCGTGCAGCATAACATCGTGTTTAGAATCGGCGGTTGATTATGGTTTGTGCTACTGTGCGTTCTCTGTGTTCTCTGTGTGATCGTACAATTTTCGGTGCTGCGCGCGAAACACATCAACAACAGCAATGTAAGCGTCTTCCTACTACTTTCAATGTTGTTGTTGGTGCCTTTCTCGTGCAGCATAACATCGTGTTTAGAATCGGCGGTTGATTATGGTTTGTGCTACTGTGCGTTCTCTGTGTTCTCTGTGTGATCGTACAATTTTCGGTGCTGCGCGCGAAACACATCAACAACAGCAATGTAAGTGTCTTCCTACTACTTTCAATGTTGTTGTTGGTGCCTTTCTCGTGCAGCATAACATCGTGTTTAGAATCGGCGGTTGATTATGGTTTGTGCTACTGTGCGTTCTCTGTGTTCTCTGTGTGATCGTACAATTTTCGGTGCTGCGCGCGAAACACATCAACAACAGCAATGTAAGTGTCTTCCTACTACTTTCAATGTTGTTGTTGGTGCCTTTCTCGTGCAGCATAACATCGTGTTTAGAATCGGCGGTTGATTATGGTTTGTGCTACTGTGCGTTCTCTGTGTTCTCTGTGTGATCGTACAATTTTCGGTGCTGCGCGCGAAACACATCAACAACAGCAATGTAAGTGTCTTCCTACTACTTTCAATGTTGTTGTTGGTGCCTTTCTCGTGCAGCATAACATCGTGTTTAGAATCGGCGGTTGATTATGGTTTGTGCTACTGTGCGTTCTCTGTGTTCTCTGTGTGATCGTACAATTTTCGGTGCTGCGCGCGAAACACATCAACAACAGCAACGTAAGTGTCTTCCTACTACTTTCATTGTTGTTGTTGGTGCCTTTCTCGTGCAGTATAACATCGTGTTTAGAATCGGCGGTTGATTATGGTTTGTGCTACTGTGCGTTCTCTGTGTTCTCTGTGTGATCGTACAATTTTCGGTGCTGCGCGCGAAACACATCAACAACAGCAACGTAAGTGTCTTCCTACTACTTTCATTGTTGTTGTTGGTGCCTTTCTCGTGCAGTATAACATCGTGTTTAGAATCGGCGGTTGATTATGGTTTGTGCTACTGTGCGTTCTCTGTGTTCTCTGTGTGATCGTACAATTTTCGGTGCTGCGCGCGAAACACATCAACAACAGCAATGTAAGTGTCTTCCTACTACTTTCAATGTTGTTGTTGGTGCCTTTCTCGTGCAGCATAACATCGTGTTTAGAATCGGCGGTTGATTATGGTTTGTGCTACTGTGCGTTCTCTGTGTTCTCTGTGTGATCGTACAATTTTCGGTGCTGCGCGCGAAACACATCAACAACAGCAATGTAAGTGTCTTCCTACTACTTTCAATGTTGTTGTTGGTGCCTTTCTCGTGCAGCATAACATCGTGTTTAGAATCGGCGGTTGATTATGGTTTGTGCTACTGTGCGTTCTCTGTGTTCTCTGTGTGATCGTACAATTTTCGGTGCTGCGCGCGAAACACATCAACAACAGCAATGTAAGTGTCTTCCTACTACTTTCAATGTTGTTGTTGGTGCCTTTCTCGTGCAGCATAACATCGTGTTTAGAATCGGCGGTTGATTATGGTTTGTGCTACTGTGCGTTCTCTGTGTTCTCTGTGTGATCGTACAATTTTCGGTGCTGCGCGCGAAACACATCAACAACAGCAACGTAAGTGTCTTCCTACTACTTTCATTGTTGTTGTTGGTGCCTTTCTCGTGCAGTATAACATCGTGTTTAGAATCGGCGGTTGATTATGGTTTGTGCTACTGTGCGTTCTCTGTGTTCTCTGTGTGATCGTACAATTTTCGGTGCTGCGCGCGAAACACATCAACAACAGCAATGTAAGTGTCTTCCTACTACTTTCAATGTTGTTGTTGGTGCCTTTCTCGTGCAGCATAACATCGTGTTTAGAATCGGCGGTTGATTATGGTTTGTGCTACTGTGCGTTCTCTGTGTTCTCTGTGTGATCGTACAATTTTCGGTGCTGCGCGCGAAACACATCAACAACAGCAATGTAAGTGTCTTCCTACTACTTTCATTGTTGTTGTTGGTGCCTTTCTCGTGCAGTATAACATCGTGTTTAGAATCGGCGGTTGATTATGGTTTGTGCTACTGTGCGTTCTCTGTGTTCTCTGTGTGATCGTACAATTTTCGGTGCTGCGCACGAAACACATCAACAACAGCAATGTAAGTGTCTTCCTACTACTTTCAATGTTGTTGTTGGTGCCTTTCTCGTGCAGCATAACATCGTGTTTAGAATCGGCGGTTGATTATGGTTTGTGCTACTGTGCGTTCTCTGTGTTCTCTGTGTGATCGTACAATTTTCGGTGCTGCGCGCGAAACACATCAACAACAGCAACGTAAGTGTCTTCCTACTACTTTCATTGTTGTTGTTGGTGCCTTTCTCGTGCAGTATAACATCGTGTTTAGAATCGGCGGTTGATTATGGTTTGTGCTACTGTGCGTTCTCTGTGTTCTCTGTGTGATCGTACAATTTTCGGTGCTGCGCGCGAAACACATCAACAACAGCAATGTAAGTGTCTTCCTACTACTTTCAATGTTGTTGTTGGTGCCTTTCTCGTGCAGCATAACATCGTGTTTAGAATCGGCGGTTGATTATGGTTTGTGCTACTGTGCGTTCTCTGTGTTCTCTGTGTGATCGTACAATTTTCGGTGCTGCGCGCGAAACACATCAACAACAGCAATGTAAGTGTCTTCCTACTACTTTCATTGTTGTTGTTGGTGCCTTTCTCGTGCAGCATAACATCGTGTTTAGAATCGGCGGTTGATTATGGTTTGTGCTACTGTGCGTTCTCTGTGTTCTCTGTGTGATCGTACAATTTTCGGTGCTGCGCGCGAAACACATCAACAACAGCAATGTAAGTGTCTTCCTACTACTTTCAATGTTGTTGTTGGTGCCTTTCTCGTGCAGCATAACATCGTGTTTAGAATCGGCGGTTGATTATGGTTTGTGCTACTGTGCGTTCTCTGTGTTCTCTGTGTGATCGTACAATTTTCGGTGCTGCGCGCGAAACACATCAACAACAGCAACGTAAGTGTCTTCCTACTACTTTCATTGTTGTTGTTGGTGCCTTTCTCGTGCAGTATAACATCGTGTTTAGAATCGGCGGTTGATTATGGTTTGTGCTACTGTGCGTTCTCTGTGTTCTCTGTGTGATCGTACAATTTTCGGTGCTGCGCGCGAAACACATCAACAACAGCAATGTAAGTGTCTTCCTACTACTTTCAATGTTGTTGTTGGTGCCTTTCTCGTGCAGCATAACATCGTGTTTAGAATCGGCGGTTGATTATGGTTTGTGCTACTGTGCGTTCTCTGTGTTCTCTGTGTGATCGTACAATTTTCGGTGCTGCGCGCGAAACACATCAACAACAGCAATGTAAGTGTCTTCCTACTACTTTCAATGTTGTTGTTGGTGCCTTTCTCGTGCAGCATAACATCGTGTTTAGAATCGGCGGTTGATTATGGTTTGTGCTACTGTGCGTTCTCTGTGTTCTCTGTGTGATCGTACAATTTTCGGTGCTGCGCGCGAAACACATCAACAACAGCAATGTAAGTGTCTTCCTACTACTTTCAATGTTGTTGTTGGTGCCTTTCTCGTGCAGCATAACATCGTGTTTAGAATCGGCGGTTGATTATGGTTTGTGCTACTGTGCGTTCTCTGTGTTCTCTGTGTGATCGTACAATTTTCGGTGCTGCGCGCGAAACACATCAACAACAGCAACGTAAGTGTCTTCCTACTACTTTCATTGTTGTTGTTGGTGCCTTTCTCGTGCAGTATAACATCGTGTTTAGAATCGGCGGTTGATTATGGTTTGTGCTACTGTGCGTTCTCTGTGTTCTCTGTGTGATCGTACAATTTTCGGTGCTGCGCGCGAAACACATCAACAACAGCAATGTAAGTGTCTTCCTACTACTTTCAATGTTGTTGTTGGTGCCTTTCTCGTGCAGCATAACATCGTGTTTAGAATCGGCGGTTGATTATGGTTTGTGCTACTGTGCGTTCTCTGTGTTCTCTGTGTGATCGTACAATTTTCGGTGCTGCGCGCGAAACACATCAACAACAGCAACGTAAGTGTCTTCCTACTACTTTCATTGTTGTTGTTGGTGCCTTTCTCGTGCAGTATAACATCGTGTTTAGAATCGGCGGTTGATTATGGTTTGTGCTACTGTGCGTTCTCTGTGTTCTCTGTGTGATCGTACAATTTTCGGTGCTGCGCGCGAAACACATCAACAACAGCAATGTAAGTGTCTTCCTACTACTTTCAATGTTGTTGTTGGTGCCTTTCTCGTGCAGCATAACATCGTGTTTAGAATCGGCGGTTGATTATGGTTTGTGCTACTGTGCGTTCTCTGTGTTCTCTGTGTGATCGTACAATTTTCGGTGCTGCGCGCGAAACACATCAACAACAGCAATGTAAGTGTCTTCCTACTACTTTCATTGTTGTTGTTGGTGCCTTTCTCGTGCAGCATAACATCGTGTTTAGAATCGGCGGTTGATTATGGTTTGTGCTACTGTGCGTTCTCTGTGTTCTCTGTGTGATCGTACAATTTTCGGTGCTGCGCGCGAAACACATCAACAACAGCAATGTAAGTGTCTTCCTACTACTTTCAATGTTGTTGTTGGTGCCTTTCTCGTGCAGCATAACATCGTGTTTAGAATCGGCGGTTGATTATGGTTTGTGCTACTGTGCGTTCTCTGTGTTCTCTGTGTGATCGTACAATTTTCGGTGCTGCGCGCGAAACACATCAACAACAGCAATGTAAGTGTCTTCCTACTACTTTCAATGTTGTTGTTGGTGCCTTTCTCGTGCAGCATAACATCGTGTTTAGAATCGGCGGTTGATTATGGTTTGTGCTACTGTGCGTTCTCTGTGTTCTCTGTGTGATCGTACAATTTTCGGTGCTGCGCGCGAAACACATCAACAACAGCAATGTAAGTGTCTTCCTACTACTTTCAATGTTGTTGTTGGTGCCTTTCTCGTGCAGCATAACATCGTGTTTAGAATCGGCGGTTGATTATGGTTTGTGCTACTGTGCGTTCTCTGTGTTCTCTGTGTGATCGTACAATTTTCGGTGCTGCGCGCGAAACACATCAACAACAGCAATGTAAGTGTCTTCCTACTACTTTCAATGTTGTTGTTGGTGCCTTTCTCGTGCAGCATAACATCGTGTTTAGAATCGGCGGTTGATTATGGTTTGTGCTACTGTGCGTTCTCTGTGTTCTCTGTGTGATCGTACAATTTTCGGTGCTGCGCGCGAAACACATCAACAACAGCAACGTAAGTGTCTTCCTACTACTTTCATTGTTGTTGTTGGTGCCTTTCTCGTGCAGCATAACATCGTGTTTAGAATCGGCGGTTGATTATGGTTTGTGCTACTGTGCGTTCTCTGTGTTCTCTGTGTGATCGTACAATTTTCGGTGCTGCGCGCGAAACACATCAACAACAGCAACGTAAGTGTCTTCCTACTACTTTCATTGTTGTTGTTGGTGCCTTTCTCGTGCAGCATAACATCGTGTTTAGAATCGGCGGTTGATTATGGTTTGTGCTACTGTGCGTTCTCTGTGTTCTCTGTGTGATCGTACAATTTTCGGTGCTGCGCGCGAAACACATCAACAACAGCAACGTAAGTGTCTTCCTACTACTTTCATTGTTGTTGTTGGTGCCTTTCTCGTGCAGCATAACATCGTGTTTAGAATCGGCGGTTGATTATGGTTTGTGCTACTGTGCGTTCTCTGTGTTCTCTGTGTGATCGTACAATTTTCGGTGCTGCGCGCGAAACACATCAACAACAGCAACGTAAGTGTCTTCCTACTACTTTCATTGTTGTTGTTGGTGCCTTTCTCGTGCAGCATAACATCGTGTTTAGAATCGGCGGTTGATTATGGTTTGTGCTACTGTGCGTTCTCTGTGTTCTCTGTGTGATCGTACAATTTTCGGTGCTGCGCGCGAAACACATCAACAACAGCAACGTAAGTGTCTTCCTACTACTTTCATTGTTGTTGTTGGTGCCTTTCTCGTGCAGCATAACATCGTGTTTAGAATCGGCGGTTGATTATGGTTTGTGCTACTGTGCGTTCTCTGTGTTCTCTGTGTGATCGTACAATTTTCGGTGCTGCGCGCGAAACACATCAACAACAGCAACGTAAGTGTCTTCCTACTACTTTCATTGTTGTTGTTGGTGCCTTTCTCGTGCAGCATAACATCGTGTTTAGAATCGGCGGTTGATTATGGTTTGTGCTACTGTGCGTTCTCTGTGTTCTCTGTGTGATCGTACAATTTTCGGTGCTGCGCGCGAAACACATCAACAACAGCAACGTAAGTGTCTTCCTACTACTTTCATTGTTGTTGTTGGTGCCTTTCTCGTGCAGCATAACATCGTGTTTAGAATCGGCGGTTGATTATGGTTTGTGCTACTGTGCGTTCTCTGTGTTCTCTGTGTGATCGTACAATTTTCGGTGCTGCGCGCGAAACACATCAACAACAGCAACGTAAGTGTCTTCCTACTACTTTCATTGTTGTTGTTGGTGCCTTTCTCGTGCAGCATAACATCGTGTTTAGAATCGGCGGTTGATTATGGTTTGTGCTACTGTGCGTTCTCTGTGTTCTCTGTGTGATCGTACAATTTTCGGTGCTGCGCGCGAAACACATCAACAACAGCAACGTAAGTGTCTTCCTACTACTTTCATTGTTGTTGTTGGTGCCTTTCTCGTGCAGCATAACATCGTGTTTAGAATCGGCGGTTGATTATGGTTTGTGCTACTGTGCGTTCTCTGTGTTCTCTGTGTGATCGTACAATTTTCGGTGCTGCGCGCGAAACACATCAACAACAGCAACGTAAGTGTCTTCCTACTACTTTCATTGTTGTTGTTGGTGCCTTTCTCGTGCAGCATAACATCGTGTTTAGAATCGGCGGTTGATTATGGTTTGTGCTACTGTGCGTTCTCTGTGTTCTCTGTGTGATCGTACAATTTTCGGTGCTGCGCGCGAAACACATCAACAACAGCAACGTAAGTGTCTTCCTACTACTTTCATTGTTGTTGTTGGTGCCTTTCTCGTGCAGCATAACATCGTGTTTAGAATCGGCGGTTGATTATGGTTTGTGCTACTGTGCGTTCTCTGTGTTCTCTGTGTGATCGTACAATTTTCGGTGCTGCGCGCGAAACACATCAACAACAGCAACGTAAGTGTCTTCCTACTACTTTCATTGTTGTTGTTGGTGCCTTTCTCGTGCAGCATAACATCGTGTTTAGAATCGGCGGTTGATTATGGTTTGTGCTACTGTGCGTTCTCTGTGTTCTCTGTGTGATCGTACAATTTTCGGTGCTGCGCGCGAAACACATCAACAACAGCAACGTAAGTGTCTTCCTACTACTTTCATTGTTGTTGTTGGTGCCTTTCTCGTGCAGCATAACATCGTGTTTAGAATCGGCGGTTGATTATGGTTTGTGCTACTGTGCGTTCTCTGTGTTCTCTGTGTGATCGTACAATTTTCGGTGCTGCGCGCGAAACACATCAACAACAGCAACGTAAGTGTCTTCCTACTACTTTCATTGTTGTTGTTGGTGCCTTTCTCGTGCAGCATAACATCGTGTTTAGAATCGGCGGTTGATTATGGTTTGTGCTACTGTGCGTTCTCTGTGTTCTCTGTGTGATCGTACAATTTTCGGTGCTGCGCGCGAAACACATCAACAACAGCAACGTAAGTGTCTTCCTACTACTTTCATTGTTGTTGTTGGTGCCTTTCTCGTGCAGCATAACATCGTGTTTAGAATCGGCGGTTGATTATGGTTTGTGCTACTGTGCGTTCTCTGTGTTCTCTGTGTGATCGTACAATTTTCGGTGCTGCGCGCGAAACACATCAACAACAGCAACGTAAGTGTCTTCCTACTACTTTCATTGTTGTTGTTGGTGCCTTTCTCGTGCAGCATAACATCGTGTTTAGAATCGGCGGTTGATTATGGTTTGTGCTACTGTGCGTTCTCTGTGTTCTCTGTGTGATCGTACAATTTTCGGTGCTGCGCGCGAAACACATCAACAACAGCAACGTAAGTGTCTTCCTACTACTTTCATTGTTGTTGTTGGTGCCTTTCTCGTGCAGCATAACATCGTGTTTAGAATCGGCGGTTGATTATGGTTTGTGCTACTGTGCGTTCTCTGTGTTCTCTGTGTGATCGTACAATTTTCGGTGCTGCGCGCGAAACACATCAACAACAGCAACGTAAGTGTCTTCCTACTACTTTCATTGTTGTTGTTGGTGCCTTTCTCGTGCAGCATAACATCGTGTTTAGAATCGGCGGTTGATTATGGTTTGTGCTACTGTGCGTTCTCTGTGTTCTCTGTGTGATCGTACAATTTTCGGTGCTGCGCGCGAAACACATCAACAACAGCAACGTAAGTGTCTCCCTATTACTTTCACTGTTGTTGTTGGTGCATTTCTCGTGCGTACTAAATACGTACAATTGTATTTAGACACCACTTTCATAGTCCTGAAAACCGAAACAAAGTTCGTTCAAATGAGTGCAAAATTTGAATTTATCATGAGGTGGTGCTATTTTTATCTCGCACCCTTTCTTTAGTTCTCTTGGATTTTCTAGAAAACGGCTAAACCAAACAAAACAGACTCATACTTATTTAACCCGTAACTGTTTTTAGCACATGTAACTAAAAGAACACAGTTGAAACTCAATTATTCGTGTTTTTATAAGACAACAACTGGGTGGTGCTATTTTTATTTCGCGCAGTGTAGTATGCCTTCAATTCGCGAGAAGTAGTTGACTCGGTGGCACTTACAGCTGCTGCAGCAGCTGTAAGTGAAGAAAATGAGTGCCACCTGCTACATATATAGCCGGCGAAGGCATAAGGTAAGGCGGAAAAAAGGGATACTATAAAGGGTGTTACTATTTCACGCCTGGACTGCTGAACGCAAATAGTTCGGACCTCGAGTCTTTTCGGCCCTAGACAACCTGCAATCTTGCAACAGTATATAGCTGGCAAAATGCCCTCCGTAATAGGCAGCAGCTGGTGACAACGTGGATCGTGTGTGGAGCCATCCAATATGCTACCGTGTGCGCGTGCTTCCCATATTCCAGGTGCGTTGGCGCCGCAGGCAAATTGGCTAACCTTCCCCCCCCCCCCCCCTACCCCTTTGCCCAGCTGTCCCAGGCCAGTGTGCGGTCAAGCGCTAAATCGAATCAATAAGATAGTAGTGACAACATGCAAATGACTGTCTCTCTCTCTCTCTCTCTCTCTCTCTCTCTCTCTCTCTCTCCGCTGCTGCTGTTGCTAAGCGTGACCTCCAGGCGAACGGGCGAGCTATCGTGACCCGTGCTGGCGGCCGATAATAGTGTAATACCGGGGGCACCATCCATGGCCCTGGGGTTTTTGTTTTTCGTTTTTCTTCTCTCTTTGTTGCACACCGCAACAGAAAACTCTCTGCCATGCCTGGTGCTCTTTTGGCTCTTCGTCTCCCAACCCACCCACCCCCTTCAGCATGCCATAATATTGCTCTGGATAACTGGATGAAGAAGAAGATATGGTCGATCAGCCCGGCTCGTTAAGTGCCGCATTACACACCGGACCGATCCACAAGATGCGGTTGAATAATCTTGCTACTAAAATCCGTTGTCCCCCCCCCCCCCCCCCCCCCTTGCAGACATTAGCATTGCCGCCAGGAAAAGGTGCAGCGGAAAAACCGCACAACAAACATACAGAAATACACAGAACATTGGAGCTTTAGTAGTTGCTCCTTTAAGATAGAAGAGGGCTATATCCGCCGTAGTAAAAGTAAGAAGAAGTAAGAAGAAGTAAGAAGAAGCCCTTGAAAAGGTGACCAAAAGGTGACGCCAACCTCGTCGTGATGCATCTTGCGTTGAAGACTCTACCCACACGCCACATTATTACTCGATTCACATTTTCTTCTGTAAATTCGACATTTTCGATCACAAAGGCCTTGTGATTTTTTTTTTTTTTTTTTTTTGATAGAAGCTCTAATTTTCTTCTTTCTAAATCACTTACTTTGAGCTTGATAGGTTTGATAGTCTCTTTTTGAAAATTGTTTAGCTGCGAGATGGTCGATCGCGAATGTGACAAAAGTAAAAGCCCACCGGCAAGGAAACATGTTTATCAATTCATATGGGCCACTCATACTCCCCATTTTCATTTGTAACTATTTTGACATTGATTTCACACGGTTTCAGTTATGTTGGGTATTATTCTCATTGTATTGCTTCGAAAAAATAATAGTTTTTAATAGAAACATCGCTCATAACGGGAATTTATACAAAAATTCCCATAAATACTCAACGTGAGCTTTGAGAAGGTGATTCTAGACGATTAATACGACGAGGATATAAATAAGAACTTATGGTTTTAGCGATACGTTGAAAATCGTTTTCCTATTGCTCAACAAAATTGCTTCCTCGCGTGCCCATACGCTGACTGAATAAATCAATGAATCGTTACGGGTGCCGACATAAAATTTCGCACGCCACAGTGCTGTTATTTAACACTAGTTTAACATTCTAATTGAACTACTGCTCTAGAACATTGGTGGTTAATTAGGATGCCATGAACGGCCCTCTGATTGATGATAATTTTTCGGCTAATATCTGTTAAAGTACTTGGTTCAAACAATGATTAACAAGCAGTTTTCTGATAAGCATAGAGTCTTCTGTCCTTCGATACACCCATTCCACGAGCAACAACCCGCGCGCAATCGACTTTCTACTGGAGATGCTAGGATAAGTGGATTTAACAAATGTAAGCATTAATGGAGGGTACGTAAAACATTAAAACAACCGTAAACAAAAGCCCTATGAAAGATACAGTGACCACAGGGCGCTGTCGGAGTCCTAATAATATTTATTGCAATGTGGGCTTTAACTTTTGTCACAACCATAATCGACTATCTATCACTTAAAGAATTTCCAAAAACTAAACCAATAAACTATCGAACCTATCAAACTCAAAGCAAGTGATTTGGAATGAAGAATGTTAGAGCGTCTAGAAAAAAAAAATCACATGACCTTTGTGACCGAAAATGTCGAATTTACGGACGAAAATGTGGTGGGGGCTTTTACTTATGCCGACCACTGTGTATAGATATAATTATTGTGATGCACACCAACGCGTCATATATCTTGTTTATTCGAAAACCTGTCAAACCCTCTCGCCCATCCGCGTTCGCGGGGTTCTGCTGAGGTCTTCCACAAATGGTCTTTATTTGATATGTAGAGCATGGCGCCGTGTGTCTTGCGTGTGGTACTCACATAGATGTAGTAGGAAGAGCTCAACATGATATCGAGATTTTTCTTTTGCTGCTGCTGCTGCTGCTGCTGCTGCTGTTGTTGTTGCTGCTGATACGGCTGCTGTTGAGATTGCTGGTGAGGTTGAGATGTTTGCTGCTGCTGCTGCTGCTGATAGTGGCGGGTAGTTGGTTTTTGTGGTTGCTGCTGCTGCTGGTGCTGCAGCGACGGTGGTGGTTGCTGTTGCTGCTTCTTCTGCTTCTTTGGTGCCTGCTGTTGCTGGTTGTTCTTCATTGAGCAAGCCGGAAAGTTGCACCGAACGGTGGTGCCCTTACCGCCCTGGTGGTGTCTCGCTGCCACCGTTTGGCTGTTTGGCACGGATGGCACGGAGAAACACACGCGCGCACACACACGCAGCAGAGCTTACTTCGTTCAACACAACACACACCACTCAACACCGCGACAACACACCCGCCAGTACACACCACTTTTTTTCTCTTCACAACCCTTTCTGATCCGGTTTGATGAGGCCGCGACCCGGGGAGGGGGGTGTACTGTGCACACATACACACGCACACACACACGCACACAAACCACGGCGTTTACTAGCGCCGACGCGGTGGCTTTGGTTTGGTGTGGCTGCTAGTGATGGTGCTGCTACCACCACCACTAGGCGACCAGTGCAAGCAAGCGCCACCATTAGCGCCACCACCGGCAGCCATCGTCGTCGCGAGCGGCTTCGGGATCGTGACCAATAACATTTGCATCGCCTGCCACCATCCAACCGGTGCCGGGGGTAGCTCTTTTTTTTTTTTTTTTGCTCCTGGAGGTTCTACACACTACCGCACAAGTCGGTTTTTTTTGCACCTTGCAATATCAACACAACAAACACTGACACATGCACCTACTGTGGACGACGTGGATAGTATGGAGGAAAAGTATTATTGGATGGAAACAACAACAACAACAACAACAACAACAACAACAAACGAACGAAAGAAAGAAAGAAACAAAAACAAGATCAACAGACACAGAGAGCGGCGCGCACATAACTCAAACTCATCAAACAAACACGGCCGCAAGGGGTTAGAGAGCACTTGGTAGCCGAGTGTCACCACGGTGGAGGGGAGGACTGGCTGGTTGGCTCTCGCGCTCGAGATAGTCAATTTCATTCATATTCAACCACCACCACCACCATCAGCGCGCGTTGTTGTTGTTGCTGCTGCTGGTGCTGCTGCTATTGTTTGTTGCTATGGCACACATACGCGCGCGCTCTATTTGACACTCTCTCTCTCTCTCTCTCTCTCTCTCTCTCTCTCACGCAGTCGAGGATGTCTCTGAAACTCGCTGCTCTGTCCTGTTTGTGTGGCGTTGGGGGGGGGGGGGGGGGGTCTATTCTAACAAGAGCGAATTAAGCGCGCTACCCAATCGTCATTGAAAAGAAAGAAAAGTGGAAAAAAAAGCACACAAACAATCCTTTAAGGGGGGACTTTGGTATTTAATTTTTATTTGTGACACATGTTTTTAACATTTTTCCCTGAAAGCTGATCCTTTCAAGAGTATTGTGTAAAAGTTTTGGATCAATCGAAGAAAAACTGACAAAGATACAGATTTTTGAAAATCCGCGTTTCATACAAGGCTCCTCGCTGCTTTGAAGAGCGTTTCCCTAAACCAACATTTGCAAAGTCGGTGCTCACCGTACCGTAAAAACTACTGGGCCGATCGTTTTGAAACTTTTAACACATAATCTGTACACTTTTTGCCAGGTAATCCCGTCGAGATATCATTGAAATTATTGATACTTTTTTTTAAACAATTCTGTAAAGCTCGTTTTTTTTGGCAGAATCGCAAAAAGCATCACTTTTTCAACTTCAAAAATCTGCCAAAAATCGAAAAATTGGAATATCAACCAAAACTCGACGAGGATACCTAGGATACCTAGACTTATAATCTTTCTAACGAATATCGATTTGTATTTTTCTGATGACCCGTCACGCAGCTACGATGGGCACCAGAAAAAGTATCTTTTCGAAGACACGACTGCGTAAATTTGATGGCATGGATACATTTTTCAATGAATGTTGCCCAAAACAATACCAAATATTCTTCAAAAGTTGTAGATTATTATGTCATTTACTTGAAAAAAAAAAACAGTTGAATGGTTACGTCACGAAAAATGGTTAAAAACGGGGCCTTGTTTTGGCCCGAAAATACCGAAGTCCCCCCCTTAATAGAGAAACACTACGGTTCCGAAGATGGCGCCCCGCGACAGCGCGCTTGGTCGCTGTGCGTTCTCGGTTTGCTAGTGACACACTGTGGCCAAACCAGACCTCTTTTCCACGCAATCTCTTCCGAAAACACATATTATGCTCTCTCTCTCTCTCTCTCTCTCTCTCTCTCTCTCTCTCGTGCGCTCTTTTTTCGCTTGCTCTTGCCCCTGTTGTTTCTGTCGTTTGCACTCTGCGCGGGGGGTGGTTTTGGATGGTGGCGCGAGGCAAAAGACTAAAAAGCCGCGGCAACAACCCCGTCCCCCTTCTCACGGGGAAAGGGGGTGGTTTGCCCCTCAGACCAGAAACTCATATGGGGTAGGAAGGGGGTAGAGGGTGCTGCTTCTGGATCATCATCATCTGGCGAATGGCGAATGGCGAATGGCGAAAACCCCGCGAGCGAGAAATGCCAACTTTTCTCTCGCTGGAACCCCCCCCCCCCCCCCGGGAGATAATTTCCTCGTTTGCTGGGGGGGGGGGGGAGGGGGCGGAGGGGAGCGAAGCCACAGAATGAGACCCCCCCTCTTTCCGATTCAACATCGTGTCTTCTTCTTTCTACCACCCTCCATCTGCTGCTGTTGCTGCTGTTGCTGTCCCTACGCGCCTTCACGCCTCATTGCCTCTCATTTAACGGGGCTCCCCCTTTTCCTATCCTCTTTCTCCTAACCACTTCGCTTCATGTGCGTGTGTGTGCGTGTGTCTCGTCGGCGGCTCTTTAATTCAAAGTCAAGACGCACCACCAGACCAGACCGACTGACCGACCGACTGCCGCGCCCCTCACAGCATAGCACCCTGCGCGCTTTACATTAAAAAAAAAAACCGGCGATAATGTCTCTCTTTCTCTCTCTCTCTCACTGGGTGGAATTCAACGTCTCGCTCGTCGTGAGATCGAGATCGCGGTCGGTTAATTCCTTTGCGGGTTAAAAAAAAAAAACCCCAACGTTAGCTCCCCTCTTTCGCTCTCTCACGTGAGTGCCTTTTGCTGGTGGAGTGTTCTGTTTCACGGGACCAAAAATTTTAAGTGGAGTGGAGGAGGAGGAGCGATGATGGCGACAACAACCACCATCAATTAAAAGGCAGGCGGACGAGATGCCCCTCCTGACCCCCCCCCACAGAATCCCGAGTCGATAGCCACGATTCGAGCACAGCTCCTCAGAGCATGCGGAGATGCGTGGGTTTTGATGGGGTCCTTTTGTTTTTTTTTTTTTTTTTTGAGTGAAAAAAAAACTTTCCACTAAAAAAAAACTATTCCTTACTATCCATCTTAGCCTTGCTCGTCCCCGGGACCACTGTTGAGCGAGACTACTTCGGGAGGGGGACCATTGGACCTTGTGTGTGCCACTGCTGCTGATCGATACGTCATCGCAACCAGGCGCGCAGACCGCAGCTCACAGAGGGGACGACGACGACGAGGACGACGGGCGACTTATGTACTTGTGGTCGTCGTCCAAAAGGTCGTCTTAAGGGGGGGGAATGGAGGAGCGGGGGGCTTATGTTTTACTGGCTGATGATATGAATAACACCAGCCAGCCAGCCCCGCAAAATCGGAAGAGCAATAGGAATAGAGTGCAAGGAGGAGAGAGAGAGAGCCAGTGCGCGAGAGCACATACACACATACACTCCTTCCCCAGCACGTGCCCCCCTTCTCCTCACCATCTATTTCCTCCTCTTGGTGTGGATGAGGAAGAAGACGAGAAAAAAAAAGGTTTTTATCAGCCGCAGCCGGAACAACGCGCGCACGGAGGAGCAGAGCAGATGACATAGGAAGATGTGGCGATGCGTTAAGCAGAAGGTTGTAGAAACCAAGGAAACGAGATTAACGACATAGAGAGCGGCGAGTGAATGGCGAGAAATAAATGGAAAAAGAGAGAGAGAGAGAGAGAGAGCAAGAGCAATGAAAGAGCGAGAGAGCGAGAGGGCAAATTATGTGCATGTTGGAAAGCATATAGCTACCAACGAGAATGTGGAGCGAAAACCCGGAGCCGGAGCCGGAGCCGGTGCCGGAGGAGGAGTAGAGTGCGGCGCGAACGGCACCGGATTCGATTAAACGTACCACCGGGTCCCGGTGGTGGTGCGCGAGACCCAGGATAACATTGCGCTTTCAAATTCAAATCCCAGCGGCACATACTGATACAGTCGGACGGAATTGGGATCGGAAAGGGGGGTCGAGGTCACAGCCACAGAGCAATCCACCAAACCAAAAAGCCACGATTTCGCTTCTCGCGGTTGCGGTGGCCTGAGATAAGCTCCGGTGGTAATCGTGTGTTGTGTACGTACCACCGCTCCTTCCGGACTCCTCGGGGCCACTCGGGCGACCACAATAGACGACATTTGCACGATTCTTTACTGCGCGTACTGCCGCTTACTGTGAAGCGTCTGGGAGTCGCCATTTCACCATGGAGAATAGATATTTTCAACCTTGCCACCAGCCATACATGATGATGATGGTAGTTACACAAGAACGTAACAAAAAAACAAAAACAAGCATCGACCGCACCTGCAGATTGACAGCTGGTGTCAAGTGTCAAAAGTGTCACAGGCCGTCGCAGCAACAGGAGCGTTTTCCACGCACCAAAAAGGCTTGTTTTTTGAATGGAACTTCTCTTTCCTTGTGCTGTGGAATCCTGTGGCACCTTTCCAGTTGGTAGAGCTTTCGATGGGAGCAATCTGCGATTTGTTGCGCAGGGGGAGGGGGGGGACCCTCACCAACCGGGGGGCTAATTATCGGGGGAGCGAGAGAAATTAGGAGAAGACCACCCTCCCCCCAACTCCTTCCTTCCTTATCACAACAATCAAATCGGTGGTAAAAAAAAAAGGGAAGGCTAACCAATGCGCGCGGACCACCACTCGCGCGATTTGGAGCGGAAAGTATGCCTCTACCACCCACCTTTCTCGAGCACGGTGGGGTGAGGTGTGTACGGCGGGGGGGGGGGGGGGGGGGGCGGCGACAACGACCCTCATCCGCGCATCTATCTGTAACAGGGTTGCAGCTGTGCAAACTTTTCTTTTTTTTTTCTTCTTTTCAGCTACGAGCTGGAAATCTCCTCGAATAACATCTCTCTACTTCCCTCTCTCTGAAGGGTCAAGGTGGGCTGTGTGGAGGAGAGCGAGTGGTCCGCTCCTATAGGTAACACTGATTGAAATTTCTTTGACTTGCGCCTCCGCGCTGCTGCAAGGTTCGTGGTTGCTTGTAGAGAGCGAGCGCGGTCGGTCGGTCGGTCGCGCGCAGCACGGCCAGCAGCAGCCAATCCCCATCGCGGTACCACCCACCCACCCACCCACCTTTCTATCGCGTACCGAATACCACTCTACCTCCCCCCCCCCCCGCCGCACACCCTTTCGTGCCTTCCGGTTACGCCATTCCACACACTCGCTACGCTCACGACGGACTTGCGGACTCGAGCTGCAAGCAGTGGTGTTGTTGTTGTTGTTGTTGTTGTTATTGTTGGTTCGGTTGGGTTGATGGATGGTGGGGCTCGATCCAATGAAGAGGGAAGATAGGGGAACCCCGGAGGGAGCCCGAGGACGATCAGGCCACCCACCGCTAACCCCGCTTCCTCCAGTGATGGAAAGTAGGGCTAAGACGGGTGCTGATGGCATGCTGAGCAGTAGTAGGCCGGCAGGCGTGGGCAGGGGGGAGGGGTATGGCGGGTGCATTGACCGGTTAATAGAATGCGGTGGTAATGGGAAGATGGGTGGCGAATGGTGGTGGTGGTGGCGGTGCTGCTGGCAGCACCAAATCACTCGGCCCGGGGTCCACCAACCACCACCACCACCACCACCCCCGGTTTCCTCTTTCTTTCGCTTTTCACACACTTGAAAGACACACACACCGCACATCATCACTCTCTCGAGCTCTCTCTCTCGCTCTCGGGCGTGCACTATCTCTGCTTGCGTTTACTTCTTTCGTTTCACCCCCCACCCCCTTCGCTCACTTATTCTTCTGCTGCATGCATCCTCCTGCCAGCCAGCGGCTTTTCGCGGTTGCACCCCTTGCCACCTCTCCGCCTTGCACAGGAGAACGCACAGCCAACTGGGCAAACGGAGCAAACAACGAGCGTCGCGAGAGCCCCGATAGGAGAGCAGCAAAGAAAATTCAGACGATAAGCTCTCGCGGCTCGCGGCCACAAAGATTTTTTTCTTCGGGTGAAGAAGTGAAAAACGAAGAAAACAAAAAAAAAGACAGCCGGGCAGAAATGGAAACTAGCCAGCGATGATACGCTGCTCCACCTCCTTTCTCCTCCTTCTGCTTCTGCTGCTCGATTCTCGATGTATAGCTGCTGCGCTTTTCAAGGCCTATTGCCGCACACTGGTGCGCTCCGCGCTCGGTAGCAAAACCGGTAGCGTGCGCGATTAGATCCCGAACGTCCACGGATCGAGGTAGCGCGACTTGGTGTGTATTGGTTTTTTTTTATTTACTTTTTTTTAAAATTCCTTTAGAAAACCCCGGGCCCCCAACACACGCTGTAGGAGATCTACATGCTACATCGCTCACTCGCCCCCCCCCCCCCTCTCTCTTTTCCTGCTGCTGCTGCTGGTGCTGGTGCTGGTGCTATCATCCGTAATTTTTTTTTTTTGTCACGTAATTCGGCAACGCAATATGTGAAATGGTGTACAGTGCGCACCAGCACACCGCAGTGCAAGAGGAACCCGTTGATTTCAACGGGTAACGAGGGAGGCCTGGGAAACCGGTCCATCAATAGAGTACTATAGGGGGGGGGGGGGGGGAAAGCTGGATGGTGTTGTATCTCGCCAGGGGTTTCGCATAAAATTATAACATGCTCCACATTAGCACGAGCAAGCGGAACCAACCTTTCACACAGCATGCACATAAACACGCGGCACACAGACGCACTTGGCACTAGAGGGTACGACGCACTCCGGACTCCGGACTCCGGGAATTGCCCGGACACAGGCACAGCACCATCCGAAACAGACACTGCGCGAGAACCGCCGCCCGAGAGACGCAACCCGTTTAATCGGCACGACGATTGCTGCTGTTGTGCTGGCTAGCTACTAGGGTCACACGAAATGGACCCCAGACAGAGGGGCCCCCCTGTTACTACTACACCACCAACAACACCGCACTATAGTGCTGCTGCTGCTGCTGCTGCTGCTGCTGCTACGCGACCAATCGCACGGATGGTCACCGCTGGTATGTAAAACCACATACACAGCCAACACCAACCGAGCACCGCACTCTCTCTCTCTCTCTTCCGGAGGGCACCCTCCTGGAAACACGGAGGACACACGGGAGAGTGCCCGCGCCCGAGTGAGCTCACGCACACATACCTACAGCCTACGGATCCGGATCACAATCTGGCAAAACCTGGGCTGTTGACGACGGCGACGACGACGCCAACAACACAACGACGACGCCCAAAAGGGGGAAGAGTCTTGGGTGTGCCCTTGGTTTTCGGGTGCAGGTTGCGATGTGCGGTAGGGGAAGGGGAGGGGGGAGACGAGCGTCACCATTCAGTGTCTCGCCCACTCCTGCGCACGAGCATACCCCCTTCCCCAACCACACCCCTCCCCCCGGGAGGGGGGGAGGAAGGGGGGAGATGAGATCATAAAGCGCACTAAGCGAGCGAGAAAGAGAGAAGGTGCCGAGCGCGTGATTCACGGGAATCGGTCGCAATTTTGTACTGTCCGCCCGCCGTGGGAGAGATGATGCTCGCTCTCGCGCAAGCATACACAGCCCCCGCGAGAGAGACAACGGCGCGACCGACCGACCGCGCGATCGGTCTGCTGACACATCCTCATCCTGCTCGCCATCGTCGTCATCAGCCGCCATGGTCGCAGCAATCAGCTGGCCATTGCCACTTCTCCACTTGCACTTGCGGGTGTACGCGCGCGCGCGCGCGCGTGTGTGTTGTGTGGGCTAGCTCTCTGTGTGTGTGCGGAAACAATGACGGCATGAAGAAAATTCTGCAAAAACAGTGAACAAGTCCAAATGTCACTCTTTTTTGTTTTGTTTTTTTTTTTGGCGAAGACTGAACGATCCGATACACCATTGCCAGAAGATCAGGTGGCCACAGAACACAGACGCACGAGCGCAGGGGTTCTGGTGTGAGAGTTTTTTTTCCTCATTTTCATTAGGCTGCCGCTGCTTGTCCTACCAGCTAGCAGGCCACTAAGGGCAGCCAGTGAAGGCTGGATGGACGGAGGAAAGAGTAGTGCGCTTGCTTGAGTGTGTGGTTGACTGGCGGATACCACACAGAACACGCCAGTGAAATTCTGCTGGCAAGATGTCAAACGGCATTATCACACCACTCCTATGCTGCGCTCTCTCTCTCTCTCTGTCTCGCTCTCCTACTACTACTACTGCTACTACTACCATCACTACTACAATCACTGGTGTTGCTTCTTTGCCTTCTTCTCATTCACTCGGTCTCGGTTGGCGACCAGACCAGGGTTTGGTTGTATTTTTGTTTCATACCAGGCGCTCCTCCTCCTCCTCCTCCACATCCCGCGCCCAGTGATAACCGCAACACGCTCGGAGGCTACTAGAATAGTGGTCGCAACAAGGTGCAGCAGTCGAGCGCGCACTCCGTACCTTCTCCACAGCTCGCCAGCCACCACATCACATCGTTCGTTACCCACCCATCAGCACAATAATCGCAGCCATTATCGGCGGAATTACGCCATTTTATCGCCACCGAATAATGACTCGGTGGCCTGCTACTACCACACACACGCACACACGGTGGCGCCACGACTTTATCGACTTCTAGGTAGTGGCTGCGGGCGCCGCGATTGACCGAGTTTTCTGTTGTTCGTGCAAGTTTGGTAGCAAGCTTGCAAGTAGCAGTAGCCAAGTTGTGTAGTAGCTGCGCAGCTACTGTGGTGGTGGTAGTAGTAGTAGTAGTAGTAGTAGTAGTAGCAGCAGTAGCAGCAGGTGGTAGGTATGGACGAGTTTAGTGCCCATCGGAAGGCAAAACAAACCTCGTGTCTCGTCTCAACAGGGAGCACACACGGTACGTGATGTTTTGCGGGGGGGGTGGCCTAGTGTGTGGCTAGTGTTTACTGACACTCTTGTTCCTGTACTTTGCGCACACCGGGCGCCGCTGCGATCGTGCACAAACCCGCCCACGCCCTATATCCAGGCGACTTTCCGAATCGATGACGTATAGCCAATGACATAATATCGCCATAAAATGGCAATCCATATGCATATATGGGACTGAGGGAGGCGTCACCGCGTCATCGTCATATCGCGCGTAGTTTTCCTCGCCCGCGACACACACGAAAGAAGAAAGAAGAAGAAAAAAAACACACTGCTCGCTCGCTTGGCAGCGAAAGAAAAACACGAAGCGACCGCAGTCAGTTGGGGCCCAGTTCGTGTATTTGCCTGCTGGCGAAGAGGAATGGGGCATTGGTCCGAACGAGGACTTCGCGTTTTCTTTCGCTGCCAAGCGAGCAGAGGGTTTTTGTTTTTCTTCTTCCTGTGTGTAGAAACGGGGTTAGAGAGATGTGTGCGTGCGTTTGTGTTTGAACAGAGCGAAATTTGTTCTTGAGAAAAGATGTCAGCATACTTATCGACCACTAAATGTGCCAAACTGCTCTCTCTTTCTCTCTCTTTCTCGTTTTCTCTTCGTAGAGAGAAACTGTATAGAGGGTGAACTTTTCCGTGCTTTTCTTCGGGCAACTCGCGGAAGCGCCGGAGAACTCTCGCGTCGCGTCGACTCATAAGCCACTGACATGCAAGTTATGTTGGCCACTGGGCCCACGGTACGGTCGGGACATACTACTACCACCACTACTACCACTGCTACTGGTGCAGCTACTCTTACTACTACTTACAGTGAGCAGCAGACACATCCTCCTTCACAAGGATGCCGCTCCCCCCTGCCAACAATGCAATCACCCCACCCGCTCTCCAAATAAACCTAGTGGTTAGTGGCTGCTGACGCCGCCGCCATTGGAATAGGGCCATTGGATTGTGATTCTATTTTCAATCAACCCAAAAACCATCGGCCGAACAGCAGCAGCAGTGCGATGATGATGATGCTGATCCCAATCAACCTCCGATCCCCAAGGCCCCCCCCCCCAAAAAGCCCACCCAAATAAAGCAAGATGGCGTCGTCGGTGTGTGGTGGTGTTTGATGAAAAAGAAAATATGCCATCCAGGGTTGTTGGAGAAGCAAGCAACAAAACGCCGGTGAATTCGATGGATGGTCGGATCGGGCCGTGTATCTCTTTCTCTCTCTCTCTCTCTTGCTCTCTTCGAACAGAGCTTGGAATTCGACAGATCCCGGAAAAATGTTGCCACAACAGGGTAAGGCCGAGGGGTGAGGACGAGTTTAGTGAAGGGAGCAACAAAACAGCATTCTGCTCCATGCTCTACGGTACCACAGGGTAACGTTAGAGGGATGATAGAGACACAGAGAGAGAGAGAGAGAGAGAGAACGAATTTTCCAGGCGTCATCGACGCCCGCAAGCCGCGTGAACTCCACTGCCACCTACGGTGGCGATAACCACGATGATGATGATGATGATGGTCGTGGAGCGACGCGGTTCTTTGTTATGAAACCGAGAGCAAATTTGATTTCGCAATCTCTCTCCACGGACCCATACTACACCCACCTATCATCATCATCATCATCATCATCACAGTGGCTCGCTCTCACTGTGTGCCCTCTACCGGCCCCTTACCGCCTGCTGATGTTGCTCCCGCGGTGTCAACCTGCCGCTCGGGAGGGCGGCGGCAACGTTGTAGACCCGAATTGACGAATTGACGACGACGACGACGCATGTGGATGAATCTCCCGAGCGCCACTGTGTACGGTGATGCGCTGCTGCGCAATGGCCAGCACGGTGCGAAAGTACTTCGCGATCGATGTCGCCGCCGTTAATCGATGCAATTCCACACCGACCCCCCCGTGAGTGGGCGGAGAAATATGTTTTCTGCAGGGTCCTGCCGGGCCCTGGACCCTGGGCCTGTGTGCCTTGGCTCCCAAAACAACAACTACTACACAACGGTCCACAACGAGACGAACTCTGTTTTTTTTCTCGTTCAGTCGGGGCGAGCCCGTATCTTTATTCGCCAAATACGGCCCACCCCGCTACCCTCACTCTCAGCCCCCCGGGAGCTTTACAGCACCTCTAGACGGTGAAACGATTTTCAGGTTCAAGAATTTGCTCAATTTAGCTGAGAATGGGCCGAGCATCGGTTTGCTGTCAAAATAACAGGCAATGACAGATCGTTTGACAGGTAGTATTCTCAGTTTCTACACGATCGAATGCATTCCCGGTTCGGATTTCTATGGATTTGACAGTCTCAAGTCTCAGTCTCTTCTCATTCTCGGGAAATTCTCGCACCCTCTAGAGGCACTGTTACAATTGTTTTGCTTCCCAGGGGCCGTAAGTGACGAACTCTGTGGTGTTGGAGAAGATATTCAAGTATTCAGTCTCGCATTGCGATAGGGCAAGATTGCCTACAGATATCCAACAATACTGGAGGGGGGGGGGGGGGGGGGGGGGATGCTACGTTGCAAACTATACGCCTTTTCACAATCGCCGAGAATCAGATGATAAGAGTTGTGTTATCCAACAAGAAGTAAGCCATTTTGATCCAATATTTGCAATGTACAGAGAGAGAGTGTGAGAGAGAGAGAGAGCGCGCACGCGGATCGAAGCGCAACCGCGTCGTAGGTCAGGCGCCCCCCCCCCCCATCATAGGCCTGCTGCCGGGGGACTGAGACATGAACCCCGCCACTGGGGAGCGCGCGCCACTGGAATGTGAGCTGTGAGACGGAGGAGCCCTGCAACACGAACCACGCAGCAGACGAAACAGGACGACACTAACGAGCGGACGAGCGCTTAATGCTCCACACTTTGCCGAGGGAAATTCGGCTGGGCAGCTTCGTCGTGGTACAGACGGGCTCCTCCCCTCTGTCTCTCAAAAACCCAGAGCACACACAGAGAAAGAGACTCATATCCGATACACATCCCCGGTGTAGCAACACAGCCGCAGCGGGATGCTCAAAAACACACATTCCCACGCACAGCAGAAGGGGAAGGGGTGCCCCTTATGAAGGTTTCTCGCTTAGCATCGAAAAAAAAACAAAAAAAAAACGGTGGGGAATAAAAACCGAACCGCAAACTCGATACTATCCTCTTTTCTGGAAAAGCTCACGAAGCACACGTGGCAGTCTAGTGGTAATGGAGGAGGGGGAGGAAGAGGAGAAGAAGGAGGACCACCCCTGCCTGCATTGGAACCGATCTTTGACCTGCAATCACCTGGCAGCTCTCTGTCTCTCCCACTGCGTTCCCGTTGCTTCGTTGACCTTAACATTGCACCAGGGTGCACCCGCTGTGCTGCTACTGCTTTCACAACCCTCCCTACCACGGAGGGCCACATGAAGATGCTCTTCTTACGGTCTGTGGTCGCGGTGCGGTGGATGCGCTAAAACTCGGGCGTCTCGGACTCGGAAGATCATAAACACACCCGTGGCACGCGAACATTTATTGCCCCCCGTTTTTTTTTTTATTGCTTCCCTCGCGTAGCGTATAGCAGTTACAAGGAAAGGAGTTCACTCATATCTCGAGCGAATATCCGTCGCCGTGTGACGGACAAAGTTGGGTTTGCTTCGTGCTTTTTTTTTTTTGCTCCCTCTATGCATGCATGCATGCGAGAACAGCGCAGGAAGCGAGAAGAAGGAGTGAATCTGAGCGTAAGCGAAAAACCAGTGTCCAGTGTCCTGTCCGTTTTCCGCGCAGCCCCAGGGGACGCTCGATCCTTCGCTTCTTCGACCGCCCCACCCCTTGGGGGGGGGGGGGGGGGCTGATGCTCCGGACGATGGCAAATCGCGGGGCTTTGGAGAAAAAAAGCGGTCGTCGTCGTCGTCGTCAGTGGTTTCGTGGGTCTATAGACCCGCCATCCATTCTTATGTTGTATGTGTGCGCGAGGTTTGTCCGTTTTTGCGAGCAGTTTCCGATACCCAGTTCGTTGGAAAACAAAAAGAAAAGGGAAAGAAAAGTGTTGCAAAGGGATAGAGAGCAGCATAACGAGAGAGAGAGAGAGAGAGAGGCAGAAAGAGAGAAAAAGAATTGAAAAGAGAGAGAGAGAGAGAGAGAGAGGGATCGGGCAATCTGTTTGTCGCACATGAGCGCGCGCGCGCGCCGTTCGGTCGTTATGCTTGTTCGTTCAATTACTTATGCTCCGGGCGCGCTACTTCTATAGGCCTCCTCATCATGCACCGGCAACCTCCTCCCCTTCCGTCCCTTTTCACCCTCTCTTCACGTACCATGCTCTGGTATGTTGCTCTCATAGTCTTTCTCTCTCTTTCTCTCTCTAGCTCTCATTCATGCTTTCGATTCTCCTTCGCCAACATGATATGCAGCCCAAGGAACCGGTCTCTCTGTCTGTCTGCCTGCCTGCCTGCCTGTCTTTGGTTTGTACCTTTGGGCGTTTGGGTGAACGCGAGCACTATGCTCCGGCCGTGTGTTTGCTCTGTTTCGGTGGCAGCGGTTCGCAATCACCAGCAGAAGATGATGATGATGAAGAGGAGAAAGAAAGAAGAGACAGAAGCAGAAGAAGGGCAGTTGTGAGCATACATACAGCCGAGGCCGAGACTAAAAATAGATGACTCGGCGCCTCTTGCACTCTTTCATGTGTGTGCGCGCGCGCGCCTGTGTGTATGACGTGTGTTGTGTTTGGGCATTTTTTTTTTCTTCTATTAACACATTAATTAAAGCACTGCAGAGCGACGGCGGCAACGATGCGATGCGTGACTGTACGGTAACCACCACCAGCACCAGCACCACCACTGTCATCGATACGGTCTGCTCTTCGCAATTCACCCTACCACCCCCCAGCCACTCACCCCTTCTTTCGGTGCCCTTCTTTCTCTCCTCTCCGGGGGGCTCAAGGGATCGCAAACCCCTTGTTCGTTCTCTCGGTCGTCTCCACGCACATCCCCCCCCCCCCTTGCCCTTTGCGCAACAAACTTAGCTTCCTTTTTCCAGGCGGTTTTTATGCTCAATTCGCACACGCAGACAGAGAGCGAGAGAGCGAGTTAAAAGCGAAAGAAGAAGAAAAAAAAAACACAAAATCTCAAACCCGTAAGGCAAACAACGGCAGCAAGACGTAGAAGAAGTGCTAGGGGCGCACTGGGCGGAGACGGACATGGACGCACGGGAAAGGCGGCCGCCGTCGACGACGACGACGACGACGATGACCTAAGAAGCATTGGCACGGCAGCACAGATACTGTAGTGTTGGTGTGGCGAGAAGCAAGCTCTAAAGAGTGCGCGGCACGATAGAAAGAGAGAGAAAGAGAGAGACCGAAAGCAGAAGCATAACGGGTATAGGGTGAGAAACACGAGGGCTCTGCGGGGGGGGGGGGGGGGAGGGAGATGGACGCAACGCACCGCGCGCCCGGTATGCTACTACCAACATTAATATGTTCTTACAGCAAACCCCTTGTTCCTGGGCGAACACCCGACTCCCTCCCCCCCCCCCCCCCGGGCGGCACCCTCCTACTCCTCCAGAACGCGGTTCTCGGGATTCTCTCTCTCGTCTCGCCCCGTCTATTTGCTTTGTGCGGCTCTGACCTCGCTCGCTCTAGCGCCGTCGCCGCCGCCGCCATTCTCTCACCTTTCGCTGTCGTTTTTGGGATTCAATCCGCCCCAACAACCACTCCCACCAGCCCTTGCAGTATGCGTGCTGCAACCCCCCCCAACACCAAGACCGCTTCTTCTGCGTGGTTTTTTTTGTCATACACGTTTTGCTACAGGCTCCTGCTGCTGCTGCTGCTTCGGCACAGTGGTTGCGCTGATGACCATAAAATAATGGCCAGACTAGCGCGACTACCGGGAATCCGGTTCTGGCCCCCGGCAGCCACCGGTTGACGCGCAGATGGGGCAGCTGCACCACTTCGACCTGGGCAGCATCTTTTAATCTTGCTTCGGTTTTGATTTGCAGCAGCAGCAGCAGCAGCAGCTGCACCAGCAACTCGCTTCGTGTGATGTCGTGGTCAGTGGTGTGTCAATTAGCATTTATGGTGGGCCTGCACTAAATGCAACACGATCCCACCGTGTGCCAACAACGAGATCGGGTTGTGGTTGTGTTGTTGGGCTGTGCTAGTGTTGGTTTTTACTGCGTCTGCTACCTGTCTGCCATGTTTTGCACGTAGCAGCCGCGTACCACCCGGAGACAGAGAGAGAGAGCCAGAGAGAGCCAGAGAGAGAGAGAGAGAGAGAGAGAGAGAGAGAGAGCGAAGAGCTACGCGTCAGGGTATGGGGCAAAGATGTGCGGGACGATTTGACGTCCATTTGGCAGGATACACATTGGCTTGGACGTTGTGCTGCAGCCAGCAGGCAATCTCACTTACACTTACCATACCCTCCGGAGCGTCCCTGTTTCGCCTTGGCAAACACAGAGTCTTATGGGCTCGCTGGGATGGATGCGTGTCCGCTGAGAGAGAGACAGAGAGACAGAGAGCAGCGCGCCACAGTGGCGCTTACGTCTCGTCCCGCGGAAATCGCTGCGCCGAATGTCGCGCTTTCCGTTCCCCCCCATTCCACGGGGCGGCGGTCAAGGCAATGTAAAGGGGGCATCATTTTCAGGCGCATTGAGTATCGCAGCGCGCCATCTTTCTCCGCATATTGTTTCCGCATCATCATCATCATCATCATCATCGAGTAGAGTTTTACCACAGAGAGCAGACAGAATTGAAGGAAATAGTCTAAATCATAATCTAAAAACGTATAACACTCGTAAAGAAAAATTCGTTAGCAAGACAAGCAAGACTCCCGATTGCACAATGCACTAGGTTCGCCTTTTAGCAACAACTTCGTTTGACAGTTTGTATAGTTTTGACAGGCAAATGAGTGAACGATAAGTACCGTACCGTACCCCCAACTGTTCGCCCCCGTGCGAACTAGGTCGTAATCCTGCTATCATTGCAGCATTTAGTGTTTGACAACCAAAGAAAGCGAGCCCGAGTTTCGAAAAAAAAAAAAAAGAACGCCCCGTCTGAGCTTCACTTACCCTAGCGCCGAGGAAACGCGCTTCCAGTAGCTCCTGCTTACGTGGATCCAGTGCGGCCTGGAAGTGATCCATCTTGACCGCTGCACCTAGAACGAAACGAAAGGGATTTTTGAGCGATTGAGCTTATGCTGCCCTAGCGCGTGCCCCCGGGCAGAGGGCCGCGGCTTGCACCGGTGATACTTACCACCCAGAGAGAGTCGATTCCGATCGGTCATACCATCGGGAGGACACGGGTTATTTCCGAAGCGTCATCTGGTTACAGCGCGAACATTGAGCACGAGAAGGTATAACAGAGAGTGTTCGAGATAAGTATGTGTGCGTAGTACATGTGTGAAGAAATATATATGTAGATAAATGTTTTTTTTTTCAACTATGTCAACAATATGATTCACGGCTGATTTACGCAGGCAAGGTGCGAAGCTATCCCGAATCGGGATGAGACTACATAACTTTATAGTACTACCGGCGAAGGATAGCCTAGCTGCTCAGAACCGAGGGGGTCTTGCTAACACTACAGTGGTCCATGTAGTCCTGGTTAAAGGCCGTAAGCACAGTACGCTGCTGCTGGTGTTCGTAAAGGTAGGCTTGGTAGAGCGCGGTTGGTTTTTTGTGACCGATGAAACTGCACAATGCACCCAGTGTGTTTGTGCGTCTTTAGTGTGTATGCAAACGAGGTATATATATGTATCGATTTATTATAAACACACACAGACACGCAACGAGAGTTTGGAAACAGGAAGGACAATATGCAGAAGGAAGTGCGGAAAGGAGCTTTCTCTCTCTCTCTCTCTCTCTCTCTCTCTCTCTCTCTCTCTCTCTCTCTCTCTCTCTCTCTCTCTCTCTCTCTCTCTCTCTCTCTCTCTCTCTGTAAATATATGTATATATATATATATATATAAATATATATATACATATACATCCCTATCGCTTATCACTGTACTTTGTTCCTTAGTCCTCACTGCTGTACAGGGCTCCTAAAGGATGCTTCCGGGTTCCTGCTTAATGTACTCATTGAGGCAAGACAACAAAAGCAGCTGCCACAGCAGTTCGTGGTTTCTGGGCGCAGCTGCTGCGTTCTCTGCAGCTCATTATAGTCCTGGAACGAATCCTCTCGGTGACCCGGGAAGTGTGTGTATGTGTGTGTTTGTATCACCGGAACCAGGACATCACGACAGACGACCTTGTACGGCCAAATGCACGCATACCACGTAGCATCCGGGATTGCCCTGTGACGCATACGCTTGTACTGGACACCGTAGACGAAGTCACCGCGGAGATCGCGGAGATCGCAAGGATATTGCAAGAATATCAATCGGGCTGCACCGTCACAGTCTCATTTACGCATACATACGCACCGGAGCGCAGTCAACACTGCCAAGGGGGCAGGCATTATCAATACAATGTTTCACTCTCTCGCTCTCTCTCTCTCTCTCTCTCCCTCTCTCATTTTCTCTCTTCTGTATCAAGGTGTACGACTGTTTGTACACTGCGAAAAAAAACTTTTGATACCAAGACGAAAAACGAACTTATAGCATCCTTATAGGATGTATTGGACTTTTATAGGCTCCTATAGCAGCCTATAAAAAAAAACCCTACACATCCTATAAGGAGTTTTTTTTCGCAGTGTAGAAACAGTTTACGACTTTTTCGCTCCCCTCGTCCTTGCGCCAATCCCAACGCTCTCACCCCTTGTACACACCGCACAGAATCTGGAGATATTGTATGTAGGGCCAGAAAATTTCTGCGCGGACGCATTTGTCATTTTCGTCTTGCGGTTCTAATCGGTTACAGACCGGTCCTGCCAAACTGGTCTGTGATGTATGCGATTTGACAGATGACGCCCAGATTCTGGGCAGTGTGTAGACGCTAGACACAGAAAACAAATCCGGCAGAAACGGCTGCTCCCAGATTCTGTGCGGTGTATACAAAGCGTCCAACCGCACACCGCTTCGCAGTTGTTCGGGCAGTTTGGCAGTTTGGGTTTACTCTGGGTTTGGGTAACCCTGCGTACACATAGTCCAGAATCTGGAGATAATGTATGTAGAGCCGTAGAAAATTTCTGGGCGGAAATATCCGTCATTTTCGTCTTGCGGTTCTAATCGGTTTCAGACCGGTTCTGTCAAACTGGTCTGCGATGGATGTGAATATTGACAGATGAATCTGTCTGAATGAGATCTACGCCCAGATTCTGGACAGTATGTACGCTAGACACAGAAAAAAAAACAACTGGCAGATTCTGAGCAATGTATGTACACAGGGTTAGATCCTCCGTCCTCCTGCCATCCTGCCAGGACAATGGCGGTACACAACGCACCACACAGGCACAAATTGTCGCCGCAATGTAGCAATAGGAGCGCCGGTCGGGATCGCACTCAAACAGTGAACAACAAGCCAACCACACAACACCCACACACACACCGCCGGTAAGGTGTCACAGTGCAGTCAGCAACAAGGGTTTTGCTTGGAGACAAAATAATGGCCGCCTGCCGAACAGGCGCCTTGTTCACACACGCGCGCACGAACGGTACGGCACAAAACCACACAATCAATAGAAACGAGGCGAAGGAAAGGAGCCGCCGAGACGCAAAGCGACACAACACGGATGACGGATGAGTGGCCCGTGGCAGTGACCACTAAAAAACGCGCACTGCCTGCGCCGTGTCTCAGCAGCCAGATGTGTGATAACGCTGTGTCTGGCGGTTGCAAGCAGCGTATGGGCAGGAAGAGTGGAGGAAACCGGGGGTGGCGCAAGGATTCTAGTTAGCAGAAACGCCGGATGGATCGATTCTCGGCAGCGTCGAAAGTAGGAAAAAAGAGAGACTAGCGGGAGAGCAAGAGAGTGACAGAGAAAGGATGAGTAAAATGATGGAGCGAAAAAAGGGAGGCGGACGGAGCGTGGTCCTTTAAAACGGGCTTGCAGTCGCGGGCTTGCAAGGACATGCACGGTGCTACATGCTTTCTTCCTCTTCTTTCTTCCCCCTTAAGATGTGCTACCTTCTTCTAGAGATTGCAATAGAGCCAGTGAGAAAAAAAAAGGATACGAGAATACGAGAGGAACGAAACACACGGCGGCTGCCACTGAGCCGGTTGATAGAAGAGCCAAGACCGTCATCGAAGGAGACGTGGCAAGGCGAGGAGCGGTTGGGGGGGGGGGGGGGAGGTGCAAACAGAAATGAAAGAAGTGAATACCGCGTCCATGGAGAGTGCGATCGAACCATTGAAGTCTCGCAAATTGCGATATTGATTGAAGATTGACAACAAGATCCACACTCGCGGCGCATGCACACGACGCACAAAGTTACTCGCTCGATCGTACTATCAGCGTTTAACAGATGCCGTACGAATGACCGCAGGAGCGCTGCGCAGACCTAGCGATAGAGGGGGAGTAAGCTGAAGAGAGTGCGGTAGACAGAGATGGAACGATGCTGTTTGCGGTACGCATGCGTAGTACACGCTCTCGTCACACTGCTCCACTGCGCTCCACTGCTGCCCCACGAACAGCTCTTCCGCAAGACGTGGAACCGTGTATCCGCGGGCTGTGTGTATGTGTATGTGTGTACGTTTGCGACGACTGATCATCATCATCACTACCGTCGTCCTGCCGACATCCTGCTGCGGGTGTTTGTCTGTGTGTGTGTGTGTGTTGGTTGAAAGATGGATTCCAGGCGTACGGTTTCACGAATTCGTTCACCGCGTTTCCTTTTTTCATTTCTTTCATTCCGTTTACACCTCTCTCTAACTCGTTCCTTCTTTTTTTTTTCTTTGCTCTTTTTTTCTCTATCTCTCTCGCTCTCACATACTGTCTTTTTTTCTCTTTCCCTTGCTCTCTTTCTATCTCTTTCTCTTTATTCCCATTGTTTGCTGATTTCTTCCACTCTTGCCCGGCCCGGATTCACAATCCGCTTTCATTCTCTTGTTCCTACACTACGTCCCTCACCATGCTCCCGCAACCAAAACTTCGTACACCATTTTCTTCTTTTGTAGCTTGTAGATACTTACACACACGCACCCGTACGTGCGGGCACACACACACACACACGCGCGAGTTCCACTATATAGCCCCACCAAGAGCCCTACGAAGCCCCTCGGCACGCACGCACGCTAGCACACGCGGATTCTTATGGGACCATAACGTGAGGCGTAAACGGAGAGTGCACGGAGGAGGAGATACGCAAATCGCGTCCCGTTGAAAACGCGCTTTAGATGCACTACGAATGAACGAATGAACGAACGAACGAACAAACGGGTAACTCCTGAGGATATGAGGATGCTCCTGGAGTCTCTCCTACTTTCAATGTTTCACGAACGCACGCACGCACGCGACCGGGCCCCTTGTTACACACGCACACCGCGCGGAAGCACGCACAACAATGCGACAACTATACCGCCGCCACCGCGACCGCATGGATGATTAGAGAGGCTCGTCCGAGCGAGCGCTTGCGAATGTGTGTGTGTGTGTGAACTCACTACTCACAGCACACCGTCGGGAAACATTCCCAATACTAACAAACCTTTTCACTCGCTCTTTTTATCTCTGGCTGTCTCTCTTTCGCGCGCGCGCTCTCTCTCTCTCTCGTTCTTTTCACTCTTTCTCTTTCCCTTTTCGTCTCTCTCTCTCCCTTACCTCTATCTCGCTCTTTTTGTTCGGGCTCCCTCACGCATTTACCACAAAGGGGTACCATAATCTCGTGCCATAAAAATGCCATAAAAAATGGAGAGCGATTTCATCGACTCAGCAACGATCGTCCATGCGCGCGCCCCCGCTTTGGAGCGCGCCCTCTTTCAAATCTTTCATACGGGAATCAGGGGACAACGCGTTGAATAAACGATACTGCGGGCCGACGCAAGCCAACGGGAGAGTGTTCCCACTCGTGCCAACGGGTAATGTTCTTTCTGGTCAATTTTTTATAGCTGCTCGAAAACGTGACGCTCAACATACGGCTCGTCCGTTCTTATTATATGTTAAAAAGAGAAAACGTGATGTTTCGTCTTAAATTCGAGCATTTTTTTTAGCTACAATTTTGCTGCATGGGTAAACAAAAATTGCTCGAGACATTGACGATCGAGCAGTTTGCGAGAGAAACTGCTCGATCGTTAAAGTATCGGGCAGTTTTGTTATCTCACTCTGCCCGATTTCCTGTAGGAGAGAGTGAGTGAGAAAAGGCATTTTCGTGGTAGTGTAATTTTTGCACCATGTGTGTGTGTGTGTGTGTGTGTGCGTCTCGCCTTCTCTCTTGCCTCTCTTTTTTCTCGTGTTCTCGTGGCATACGTTGCTCTCACTCGCACCTTATCGAGATGAAAGGGATAATAGAAGAGAGAGAGAGAGTGAGAAAGAAGGGAGAGAAATTTTAAAAAAGTAGTGTAAGGCCGTGAGCGGATCGGCGATGTGGCTCTGGGACAGCAACGGGATTTGTTGAAAATCTCGACCCCCAAACACTGGAGTGCATTTAAAGGAACACTGGAATATCCTGGCCAACCCAACAGTAAAGAAAGCACCGTCACGCGTTCTGGGTGCGGGCGTTTCGGGCAACGTTCGCCATTGCCCCGTTGCAGGAGCGAGCGAGTCATACGCAGTACAAGAGATCACAAAAAAAAGCCAGAGCGAGAGGGAGAGAGAAAAGCCCACGGACACAGGCGGCACGGAGGCAGAAGCGGAGCAGCTTCCAGCAAGCAACGTTCGGCGACAGTTTTGGTCGTGCACACAGCAGCAGCAGTAGCAGCAAGCCCCGTCCGGCAAACGGCATCCGGAGCCAGAGATGATGGGATTGGGTCGTTGGTTCAGCTGAACGCTGCCCCGACGACGGTCAAGCACCATCAGCAGAAACATCATCGCCATCGCCAGGCGCATCATCCTCCTGTAGATCGGCGTCCTCATCCGTCCAGCCGGGAAGCAGCGCCCCCAGTAGTGCCGCCCGTAGCCAAATCGTAGCGCCGGAAGTCAAAACTTGGCACTGAGCAGCAGCAGCAGCAGCATTAGATATCATCCGGAAGTGTGCAGCAGCAATCATACGGAGACACACACGGTGAGCGTGAAATCGATCAACAAACAACCCTCTCTCTCTCCACCCCTTTCTACCCGCGTCCTCTAGAAGGGGCCGGGCCAGTCCAGGCCAGGCCAGGTGTGTTGCGCACCGTGAACCAGCAGGAACGAAAGCAGTAGCCGCAGAACCGCAGTTATCGTAATGCACGGCTATGCTGGCCGTGCGCTGGCTAATGGCTGGCCTTCGCGTTATCAAACGTATTGTCCGCGGGGTGACTGAGTTGTGCTAAAGTGTGTAAAAAAGGTGGAAAGCCAGTGGACAAGTGTGTGTGTGTGTTTTTTTTTTGTCGAGCGGGTGTTGGAACTGGCATGTAGCGGGTGTGGGAGGGGGTGGAAGAGACTTGTACGCGTTATATGATTGACTTTTTCTCGCACGCACGCACACACACCACCTTCAACGACGATCGCATCGATCGCATCGGCAACGGGCACAGCGAAGTCAACAGACAGTAAGGGTTGCTACACCCCCGCCCTACAGGACCTGCTGCATAATATTGGCATAAGAACGGAGTGAGGGCATTTTCCATTCGCCCAAACAGTGGAGTGAGTGTTTGTGGTGTGGGTGGGTATGAGGCCCGCTTGCTTTGACAACCATTGATGGCGAAAAAGGGGGAATCGGTTTATTGTATGAAGAGAGCGTGCCAGATTGAGAAAGAAAGAGAGAGAGAGAGAGAGAGAGAGAGAGAGAGAGAGAGAGAATAATGTCTTACCTACCAAAAAGAATGACCATATTCGCTCAACAGTAGTAGCACATATGAGTAATGGCGCTGATGCTGGTGGAAGATAGTACTAGTCGTAGTAGTAGTAGTGTGCTCTTCACTTTGAAACTAATTACCAGCCATTGGTGTACGATCTTATGTATTTGTAGGTGATCGAGCATGTCAGAAACAACAATGAACTGAACAGAGCGTAACCCTTTCGAGGTGTCGCCACCCCACCACCACCACAGCCGTCATCGTAGCGCCGTTTCATGGTGTCGGAGCAGTCGGTGTGTGTGTGCGTGTTGGCGAACTATGCGAGCGTTTGATGGTGTTCGTCCGCTCCGTGAAACATGTTTTTCAACCGCACCCACCCCACGCCATCCCATATACTCCACCAGTTTGGGGGGGGGGGGGGGGGGGGGGTGATGGTGCGTACACGCAACATAGAACGTTTCGATGCTGGATTCCATTTTGCTCTGATGAGCCAACTACTACGACAGAGAGTGCTGCAAACGGCACCATAACTCCTAATCAGCCAGCCAGCCAGCTAGCCAGCTAGCTAACCACTCATACACTCTCGCTCGCATGTTTGTGTGTGTGCAAGAGGGTGTGTGTGTGTGGTGTGCTATTGGAACCAATTGGTTCACGCACGCACGCACGCACGCATAGAACGGAGCATAAAGCAGCAGCAGAGCATAAAGCTCACTCTCGCAAACAATTGTATTTGTGCTCAGCCAGCCAACTAGTAGTTGACAGTGAGAGCGTGTTGGGAAGCGAGAACAATAGGGAGTTTGTGTTGCTGCTGCGTTGGGTTGCGTGCAGCACGCTACAGACTACCTTTGTGTTAGTGCCATCGTTGACAGGCACGACGACGGGAGAGCGAGCGAGCGAGCGAAAAAGGGTGCGTGAGTGTTTATGCTCAAGAGAAAAATTCTTACGGAATGTTCCGCCTGGCCAGCGGCCACAGTACGCAACACTCGTGCCTCCCAATCCTTGTCATTGTCGCCGTACCCAAGGGGGCGTGCGCCATCTTTCTCGCCGAGCTCGTTCTTCGAGTACACAATTCATTGGCGGAACGCAGATATCGCATGCACGCGGGCGGAAAATGCGATCATAGTACACCCTTGGGAAACTGGGGGTGGTAGAGTGCGTGACTGTATGTGTGTGTGTGTGTGTGTATGCGCATGTGTGCTGGGTATTGATTGTGTGTCTCTCGCCTCTGCGGTGATGCCTCGCTCGCGATGTGGCTCGCTCGTTTTTTTTTTCTTTTCGAAGTGTTTCTTTTCCTTTATTTTGCGTGTGCTGTGCGCTGTGTGTGCTGTGTGTGTGTAAGGGGATCGCGATGTGCGTGCGAGATGATGGCCATCAGACGGTGGCCAGCATACGGTGACCGCTAGAGTGCGCGTGTTCCGTGTATGAACAACTTTCTCTCTTTCTCTCGCTCTCCTGCGCTTCTGCAGGTTCGTCTATCGTTCGTTTCGCCAGATCCTCAACACCCCCCACCCCCACTGGCTGCCTTCTATCCTTCGGCCGCCGTACAATTCCATCGCCTGCGCTTTTTTGGCCTTCTTCGTTTAACAAAAACTAGATGGAAATATTTATGTACGAACCTGGGAAAGACCCTGAGGAAATGGGTAGGACTCTCCCACCCACTAAAACCAGTAGCTTGGTTTCCCGTTGCCACCCCGCTGCTCGCAGCAAGGGTGAACCCATCGCTTGCTTTCCAGCGTGAATGGCTGGAGAAAAAAAAAACAGAAAATCGAAAAAAATTATGTTCCCAGTGTCAGTGGAATATCGAAGGGATGTGCGCAAGCAGTTGATACTCGTAGAACAGTACGATTCTTCTTTCTACGTTTGTTTCTTGCGCTTGCTTGCCCCCCCGCCCCCAAATGAATGCTTGCTAATCCAATCCAAATTTCTACAGGAGAAGCGAAAAAAGAAGAAGTTTATCGATTGTGATACTAGCAGGATACAAGGAGAAGAAGAAGAAAAACCAATAGAGCAAAGTAGAACACGCGTAGCCAGTAGAATAAGATGAAGTAGAAGACGAAGAAGAAGACGAATCAGAAGAAGGCGTTCAAGAAGAACTTGGCCGGGGACGGCGTACCAGTACCAATTCAACCAATCACCTAATCAATCAACCATCAAGTCGAGTCAACCGTCGAGTTCGCTAAAGGGGTGCTGGCTGAGGCTGGAGAGGGGCTGCACAGAGCCGCAACTCCCTACGATGTCTGTGACACGATGTCTGTGGGCTGTTCAGCATCGGCAAAACCACCCGCCCCCCCCCCCCCCCCCCCCCCGGTTTGTCTGTCTGTCTGTCTGTCTGTCTGGTGTGCATCTTCCATAAAAAAAAAACTCACGAAAACATTTTGAGTCATCTATCGTTGCAGCAATGGTGCAGTTGGCTGTTCGCTGCAGTTGTGCTGGAGCTTACGATGACGTGGTGCACCGGGGGAGATAGCAGGAAAGGCGGGGGGATCGTCACCGACCGACCGACCGACCCTTTGCATGCTGCCTCCTTTTCCCATCTTTTTTTTTCTGTGGAAAGTGAGAACTAACAGCACCAGTAGCGGAGCTACCCGCAACCCGTCATCGTCGTCGTCGTGAATGCAGTGTCTCGGCAAGCGCGCGCGCGCGCGCCCGTTTGTGTGGATGTACGTGTGCGCGTATTCCGTTCCGGTCGCGGGCTGCAATACACCCAAGTGCAACATAGTTCTATGAAATCGAATACGTTATGTGCGCGTGTGTTTGCGTGTATGTGTGCGCGCGTGCAGGCTCTATTCATCGTCTGGCGGCGGTCTCCCTTGATGCACCTTGATTAGGCGATGCAGTTTTCTTCCATATCTCGTGCAGGCTCTGTTTTTCTCATCTCCTCGGAGTGAATGGGGATGTCTCAGCGCTTAGGGGGGGGTAAACTGAGGGATTAAAGTTGTATGAGCAGCAGCAATAACAGTGAGCCTCACGCAGTGCGCGCATGTCTCGCATGTTGCTCTCGGAACCTCGGCACAACGGGTGACAATTAAGAGAGGCCACTCGAGGCAGATGCAGCGAGCAGATTGTAGTTAAAACCGGCCAAAACTTCATCGTTACGCCATTCGTGTGTTAACGGCGAGTTTTCTGCGTGCTTCTGGTTGTTCCTTGAGCTTCATGTTTTTGTTTCATTCCATTCTTTCTTGCTGGTGAGGGTCGCTGCCAGATCGCAGTTAACCCTAACGTACTGGAGCAAACATCTTGCCCTACACAACGCTACAACGGATGGTACTTAAAGACGATTGGCGATTCTCTTCTTTATTCTTGCACTCTCGTTCGCTCATTTTTGCCCCCCCCCCCCCAATCCCTCCCATCATTCTCTCTCTTTCTTCCTCTGCTCTACCACTCTTTCTTTTTCACTTTGGCCAAAGAAAGATACGGAAAACGATATTCCAGCCAGTCGCAGAACCGTGCGCCTCTTTCTCCTAGCGCAATTGCAACCTATGCAAGAATGTTTAAACAAATTTCCTTCCTTTCCACAAAATTCTTAATCTTGAAAGCGTTATGAAACTCAAATCGAAGGTCGCGTGTTGTTGCTCATCACATAATCGTACCATTCTCGGTGGTCATATACTAACGTACTCTGGGTTTCATCGAGTGGCACCCATTCAATGTACGAGGTATTTTTCAAACAAAACTATGCTATAAAGTAGTTCGCGAGCACGAAACGGCAAACGGAACGGGGAAATCTTTAACGGGCCACCCTGTGGTTGCGCCCGCGCGCCTGCTTCGTCGCAATTCTAGCCACGCACACAACCATTCGATGGCGCCTAGAACAGTGTGTGGAGCTTGTGCGATTTATGTAGCAGGCGATTCCGGAACGATAGGGTTGCGCAGGCAAACAAACCAATGACGTAAAGCGTTCTCGCCCCCCACAGAATTGGCCCTGGATGTCTCCTGGACTGTGCTGATTGCAGTACGTCCGCGAGTTCGCGTTCGGCAGCGGGCGGACTATAGCGACCCCGCAACCGCGTTCCGACGAGTCCGGTCCCCGCTGGTCCGGTTCTTGGTGTGCAGATCATCGAACCACCGAGGCTAGTGCTGCGTTTACGCGGTCCCAGTTCGACTACTGCAACAGCTCTCGCGTGACAGCTGTGTCGAGTGTGTCTGTTCCACAATACTGGCTGCAATTGCGTTATCGCGGTCGGTCAGGGGATGGATGACGAATTTTCCTGCCAAGGGGGTGCCATACTCTTGTGTTCGAGGGGGTGGGGGAAAAAATAAGGAATAGTTTATTGTTTTTCCCTTCGGGTCCACACACACGCTCCTTCAGCTGGGCCTCCCTGCGTACAGGGGCTGAGTTTTCGAAACATTAATTTCGCGGTGCTTTTCTTAGTTGACCTATTTGCTGTCTGCCCTCTTGGTTGGCTGCAATGTTTGTCCGTTTTCAGCAGCGGTAGTGCCCTGTGGATAAAACCTGTGCAGAGTGCCTCCAGTATCTGCAGGTATCTCGTACGTATGTACGTACGTTCACACTCTCCCCTTTCTGTGTGTGTTGTTGGCAAAAGGTGCTGCGTGTGCAAAGCCAATTGGGAATGTGCATAGAAAATGGCAAAGGTTTGCGAATTCTGTTCGCGCATGGTGTGCATGGGCACACTTTCGGGATCCATTATCCATGTAGCATGTAACAAATCCTTCGATTAACTGAAACGTTGTTTTTCTTCTTTCTATTTTCATCCATTTCCAGCCTGCAGCATGAATGATGGTATGCGCTGGAACTTACACCGCTGGCATCGAGCAGCTGTGCAGCGGAGCGTAGCGCAGTAACGATCAGATGTCAACGGAGGCATACGGATGTGCGTGCGGGTGTGTTTGTGTGTGTATGTGAGTGCACAAGTGCTTGGACGGTCCATTCGATAGACTATTCCATCCTATCCTAGGTTAGCGTGTAAGTGCGTGCAGCAAAAAAAGGGATTAAGAAGCTACGGGACACCCAATCCATTCCCCCCCATTCCCACCAAACCATACTGGGGTGCTGGAGGGAAGGAGCGTGTACCGAACAGTAGAAACGGGAACACGGCGGACGGTTCAGCTTCTCGTCGGCGAGTGCTGCAGACCGGCGGATCGAAGCAGTGCCGGCTGAAACCGAGGAATACAGGCGCGCGATTGGGACGAGAAACGAGACGAGGACATTTCGCGGAAGCGGAAGCGTTCCGTCTTTGTTGCTGCCAGCCTGCCGTTGGGCAAATTCCGGCAGTGTGGCGGCAGGGCGGGCGGCCCGGCGCAGGCAACGGGCTCAGGAGCTGCTGGTGGCGGGGGTGGCGGCGGCGGCGGCGGCGGCGACGGCGACGGCTGCGGTAGCAACCCCAGCCCGCCATCAGCAGTGGGGAGTGCCTGCGGTGGCGGCGGCGGCAGCAGCGGAGTCAAAGCGATGGTCGTGTCATCGTCGGGCCATGGCGGCAGCGGCGGCGGTACCGGTGGAGGCCATTCGGGCGGCAACAGTGCCGCAACGAGCGGCGGACATCAGGCGGGCGGAGGGAGCGGTTCTACACGCAGCAGCAGCCAACGGGTGGCCCTGGTTGCCCCGGGTACGGGAATGACACCGAAAGAGCTGTCGGACAACGATGATCTCGCTACCGGGCTCGTGCTCGACACGATACTCGGATTCCAGACGCACAAAATGAGCCTCAAGTACCGGCCACTGAAGGCAGACAAGGACGAGATCAAAACGATCATCGAGGAGTTCATCCGCACACAGAACTACAGCAAATGCTATCAGCAGCTGCTCGCTGGTAGCTGGATGCCACGCTCGGTGCTGAACAAGAACAAGCTCGCGCTGAAGCGGCTCGAAACCCACGTAAGTTTGCAGCGCGCGGCTGCGTCTGCTGATTGTTGTAACGACTACTACTGTCGATTCATTGTACGCTCCGAATCTTCCCCTTTCCGATCTTTCCCCTTACAGATCTACCTGTATCTGCGTGTGTTCGACCAGCATTCCGGATTCGTGATTGAACCGTGCTACCGGTACTCGCTGGAGGGTCAGAAGGGAGCCAAAATATGTTCAACGCGTCGATGGTTGCGCCACGAGAAGATCGTATGCCTGGTCGGGTGCATCGCCGAGCTGAGTGAGCGCGAGGAAGCGATGTTGCTCCATCCCGGTCGCAACGACTTCTCCGTCATGTATAGCTGCCGCAAAAACTGTGCCCAGCTGTGGCTCGGTCCGGCCGCCTACATTAACCACGATTGTCGGGCCAACTGCAAGTTCGTACCGACCGGGCGCGATACGGCTTGCATCGAGGTGTTGCGTGACATAGAGGTAGGCGAGGAGATCACCTGTTTCTATGGGGAGGACTTTTTCGGTGACAACAACTGTTACTGCGAGTGTGAAACGTGCGAACGGCGGGGAACCGGTGCATTTATGGCGCGCGCGGCCGAAGCATTCGCCGCGCGAGGTCTGCTCGGTAACGGGACCGAGGTAAACCCGGCACTGCTAGGCGCTCACGGTGCAGTGAACTCTCTCGTCAACGGTGGCACCGGAGTGGGTGTGCGACTCGCGGATGCCCTCAGTACAATTGCACCGGGTGGTGTCGGGGTGAACGGAATACCGGCCGGATCAACGGTGCGCTATCGATTGCGCGAAACCGACAATCGGTTGAATCGTATGAAAAGTAAAGGCATGGGCCTCGGTGGCACCGTGTACGGCGGTAGTATTGCCGGTGCAGCGGCCGTCGGCGAGGTGATTGGCAAGGTGACGGGTCTCGGAAGGGAACCACCGCTCGGGCTTACCATGAAAGAGCTGCGCGAGAAGGGCATGACTAAGTACGATGCGGAAATGTTGCTTGCCCAGCAGAAGCACCACCAGCCGCATTCCTATTGCCCGGGAGCAGCAGCCACCATTAGCAATACTCGCAACAGTACTAACAGCAGCACCATCGCCAACGCTACCACCACCTCGTCCAGCACCATCAGTAGTAGTAGTAGTAGCTGCAGTAGCACTAGCGCCAGCACCAGTACCAGGACCAGCACAACTGCCAATGATTCGCTCAAGAGTGATGAACTGCGTGAGAACGTAGCGAACGCCGAAGCGCGATCTACCTCCGCGGCTCAGTTAAAACGCGCCACACGTGGTTCCACAGCTACAAAGTCTTCGACTGCAACCAAGCAGAAAGCGATCCTAATTTCAAACAGCGTGGAGCAACGCAGCAACCGAACTCGGCGCCATAGCTTGCACGCCAGCCTGACAGCGGTCGTCGCCGAAGAAAGCCAGCGGAAGCAGAGGGAGGAAAGCATACGCGATCGAAGAAATAGCTGTGCAGTGCCATCCGCTGCTAGGGTGGAAGCGATCGTTGCTGACGATTATGACTACTATGATGGCTACTCGCAGCTGGACAATCTGCTCAACCTGGACTCCCTGGATGACGAGCGTGCCATGGCGGCTTACAAGCTGGCCTACCAGCAGCAGTACACCTCGCCGAAGCGTCTTGAAGGCGGACGGAAGCGTGGCTCACGCGAAAGAGGCCAGCAACGGCGCCAACGGAAGCGTTCCACCGACGAATGTTCGCCCTCGCTGGTGACGGATTCGATTGTGCCGGATGATGTCAGCCCTCGCGTAACGCGTGGTATGCTTCGCCAACGGGAAGATTGTGGAAGCCGTGGCAGCAGCGCCGGTGGAGGAGTTAGCAATGATGTACGTATCCCAGTGGCTACAACGCCCGCCGAGCCCGGTACCACGGTGGAAGTGAAGGTGTCGCGACCTAAGTCGAAATCAAGCGCTGTAGTGGCGTCTAGTTCCGGTTCCAGCAATGGTATTGTCACCCGCCGGGCATCACGTTCCCTGAGTTTGCTGAGCTCGTCTGCCTGTTCGGCGACCGATGGTGGTGAACATGATGTCCGCGATGTAGCAACGACTGTGACAGCAACAGCACCCACGCCACCCCTGTCGGTTGCTACAGTTCCCGATTTTGGTAGCCGCATCGTAACCCGCCGCATGTCACGCCGAAAGTCGGGTCTGGTTGGTGGGGGTGAAGAACACGACGGCGTTGGCTCGTCAGCTGCGATAACACTGGCAAACAAAAGCTCCAATAGGGGCAACCGGCGAAAACAGCAGCTTCAAAAACGCAACGTCGAGGATGAAGATAAGGAGCTCGGAAGGAGAGTGGCGGAGATGGAGGGGAAGGATGATAATCATACGACTGAAGATGACTGGATGCGGAAGCAGAAGAAGAGGGCAGACCAGACGTCGACCACTAGTGCGGCGGTTGGCCTGCTAAAGAGCACCAAACGCCATTTCGCGACACCGCGACAGCGCAAGACTGCCGAAACTGTCGCTGACGCTGGCTGTCCCGTGGCCACTGCCAGGCACACCACAGGACAGGATGCAGACAAGCGAAATGGGATGCACAACAGTGCGCGCGCAAATCTCGCCAGCAGATGGAAAGAGGGCAACGAAGAAGAACAGCAGGAGAACAATGATGATGCCGATGATGATGATGAGGATGATGAGGACGATTTGTGCTTGTCCGAAATTATCCGTTCGGCGAGAAACGATACGGTTACTTCCAGCAGCGATACTAATGCAACAAATGGACACCAGAGGGAACTAAGAGATCTGTCCGCCCGAGTGGGTGACCCTCAAAGGCACCAGAAGCTAACCACCACCACCCGGATCGCTGGCGCTACGCCAAAGGTAGCAAAAGGTGTGCAGAATGGTGCTAGTCAACGAGGAAACTTCGAGGGCAGCCACTATCTACGGCAATCGCAGCAACCACTGTCAGCGCAGCACCATGCCGCAATCGAATTGGTGTCGTCCGCGCCATCGAAACCTCCCGGCAGCAGCAACTTCTCGTCCCCGCAACGACCAAAGCAGCAGAGGCCGACTGTGCCGGATTCGGTGCTAAGTACACCGGAGCGTCGCGTGAAGTTGACATTACGCATGAAACGGAGTCCGGTGATCGATGAAATCATTGAATCCGGGCACAATCTTAGCGAAAACCATGGAACGAATCCCTGTAGCTTTCCACGCGAATATGAAATCCTACGCACAGAGGGCATCGGCCGAGAGCTGGACAGTGATTCGGAGGTGGAGCATGCCAGTGAGAGACGTGGACGGCCACGTAAAAAGCGACGACTGCGGCTTGACGAACAGGAGACAGAGCAGAATGGTCAGTTGCCGCATCAGCAGAAAGCTGTAAATGACGTTGAAGTAAATGAAGAAAGGGAGGAAAGAAAGCGAAAGGAGTTGGCGGATGACGAGGAAGATCTAACCTCGTACAGCAGCAGCTGCAGCAGTCGAATGTCGCAGAAGCACTCGAAGCGCCACAAAGCGTCAAAGGAAGCGCGCCGGTTGCGAAAGCTGGAGAAGCGCGAACGACGCCGTCAGTTGTCTTGTTCTTCCAACCTTTCCTCCGTCACTGCATACAGCCAGGGCGGGTTCCCGTCGGGCGACGACGGACCGCTGGGTGTCCACGAATCCGATCAGTCGGCGTTTAGCATATCTTCGTCGCTGATGAGCGCGCGTCGTGCTGCCGATGCAACAATTGCACCGCAAGGCCCGCAACCGGGTGTCGCACCAGCTGGGTTATTCCGTAACAACGTGCGTTCGCTCTCCAGCTTACAGTCTGCTCCAACGATGATTCCCCCGCAATGGCGCGTCGGAAGTGTATCACCGCCTCGTCAAAATCCCGCAAAACGTTTAAGGTTGATATTGCGCAACGAAACGCACACCCGGGACATACCACCGACGGTTGAGGCGATGATAGAAAAGAATGATCTGCCGGCTGTCGAGACGCAGCAGCTTGAAAGCAGTCAAACACAGTCCTCCGTATCGATTCGAAGCCGGCGTCATAGCACAGATGCCAGCATCTTACCGGGTCCGTCTAGCGATAGCCAGGACGTGGATCTCCCGGCTATCCGCAGCTCAGCAACCAACTGCAATACCACCACGATAACAAATTCGTTCTGTTCTGATAGTGCGATCGCGAAGGACGGAATCGACGGTGGTCTTCGGCATGATCCAAATCAACTCATTATCGGCAATCATTCGTCTTCACGTTCAACTGCGCTTCGCACGACTGGCCAACAATATGAAGCTGTAGTCCCTTCGGAGGGTGGTGGTAATCGGAAGCAATGCGGACCAGTCCCAGCAGCCTTATTTCAAAACAGCTTGGGTCCATTGGCACAACTACAGCGCCCTTCGATGGATCCTCCAGCCGGGCGCAGGGCCATAACTTTAACAAATCGTCTCAATACGGCGCAAGTGAAACGCGAAAAGGTGGCAGCGTCCAAAGCAGCCGCCCCGCAGGTCCAGCCACATCCCCTGCTTCCGGCGGTGGCCATGCCTGGAACAGAGGCGGTGCATCAAAACAAGTCGTTTGAGAGCCAGCCCGAATCCAGAAGGAGTCGAAGTAGGCGCCATAGCACGCACGGTAACATCCTGACGAGCGCATCAAGTGACAGCAGCGACAGTGGCGAAAGTGAGGGCCAGGTAAGAGCGAACGAACAGCAGGATGCACCGAACGCTAGACAGGATGCGGGTGTTCAACAGCGTACTGTAAGGCGGCGAAGCTGTGGTGTTACCTCCGTATCAACGTTGGCAATGAATGATGCTGCAGGCACGCCTAATGGCACCAATTCGGCAATGGAACGAAATGCATCTACCCAGGCTAACCAGCATCAATCGATAATGCCGCCGGCGCAAGGATTCGAACCGGTGGTCTCATCCGCTAGTAATGTCTCCACCTCCCGCAATGCGATACTCATCCCAAAGCGAACACTACCCAAGCGTCGCATCACGCTCGACGAGGCCAGACAGTTGGTGCACGCGTGGAAGATGAAGCTGGATCAGCGCACTACGATGGTGAACGATGGTGATGGTGGAAAAGCTTCAGTCCCTCACTCGGATGCCTTAGCGACTGGCGAGGAGAGAGAGAATCGATCGGATGCGGTAATTTGCAATACTCCAGGAGTGATCGTATGCCACGTTACCGGCCGTCGGGACCCTAGCGGTGGTGATAGTGGTGTTCTTGCGCCCGTAATCTCGTCACCACCACAGCCGGAATCGTCCTACTCATCGACCCCCCCAACCGTTGGTAGTACGGCTGTATGCTCTTCTAACTATGCGATAGAGAACGCCTCTACCTACTCGGGCAATGGTACTATGGTCAATCTGGGTGCTCTCAGTTCTTCATCCATACCACCGACGCTAGGATTACCTGCTAGGATTAGGCAAGCGATAGAGCAAAGTATAACGAGCATTAGCGGGAATTTGTCGGTTCTTCATGACAATCGGTCGCAGGAAAAGCAACCACACATGATCACCACGGGCAACGGCAGCACTAGCGGCGCCGCTAGTACGAGCAACCCCATTGCGAATAACATTTCCACCTACCTCAATCAGTTCCAGCATCGAACCAAGCAGTCAGCATTAGCCAGCCAGGAAGGTGGGCCCTCTCCGTCGGCGGAAGCGTCCGTCGTTACGCAGACCAGACGCATGCCAATCCAAGGCAGCAACGCTCCGAAATGCATCAGGCATATCTCCCAGTCCGAGACGGCAGTACCGCCGACCCTGCAGGTGCGGCCGACAATGCGTTCAACGTTGCCCGAAGACCTCGTTAGGCGAATCTTGGGTTCACTGGTACACCAGCAGCATCCTACGATGGTACCGAACATTCATTTGCTGCAACCGGACTATCAATCGGTTTGGCAAAACGGTGGAACACCAGCGAATGCTGCACATACCGGTGACGGTTTTTGTAACATGCTAGCTATTGTGCAAGTTGCACCACAACCAACAAATTCGGCCGGTAGTGCGGCTGGAGTAGCAACTGCAGCGCAAGATGAGATGATCGAGCAGATGTTCTTGCGGTTGATCCGGCAGCAGCATCCAGTGTTGCGACCATACGTCGACCTGCTGCACCCGTATCACCAGAACGTGTGGCGCAACGGTGGTCAACGACCAGTAGACACTGACAGTGCGGTTAATGGGGAGCCCCATAATTCCTCGTTATCGGCGCATCAGGGCGATAACACTGGAGCAATCATCATCTCTGATGACGACGATGAAGACCAAGGAGATCTAGTCGCGCGGAGTGTGAAGAATGTTGGCACTGGTGCGAGGGAAGGTACGGAATCGTCGATCAGTGGCGGCAGGATCCTTTCGAATGGTTCGACTATGCACCCGACCAAGGACAAGGACGATGAGCAGCAGCTAACGGCCATGAAGGATGGCATTGAACCGCCGTCGGCGATGGCGAGTCCGTTGCCGAATGAAGAGATGCGAAGTCGAATCCTGCTATCGAAGGCCACTGGACGACCAATGCCTGATGGGCACTACCAGAACATCTGGCGCACTCCTTCCCAGTCCGGTGTCGCCACATTTCACTGATTGCGGAACAATTCCAGCCTATTCCTCCTATGACCATGGCCGGTCTAGTCGATGATCGATCTCACTTGTCAAATGCTAATGGTAATGACTAAGCGACGTACCATCTCACACCACTAGCACACACAACATTAACCCACACGCTCACCTTCATGTCCCTTCTCTTCATCCACCATCTTTTAAAAGGGTACGGTGTAGCCATGGTAGTTCTGTAGGCCGGATATAGGTCCAGAAGGATCTAGTACAGCAATATTTTGGATGGAAGATGGAGAAAAAATTAGTATCAAAACGTACACACACAGACACACACCCACACTCTAGCATCATTTTCACTCCTGATTACGTTTCAAGCAATATTTGTAAGGCTGGGGACGGAGTTATTTTAAATTATATTGCTATTAGTTTTATTTAGTTCACCTAAGGCTCTATGGAGCAGTGTTAGATTTTAGCAAAATACAGTCATTGTGTGCGGCTTGCAAGCAGACGAATGGAGATGCAAAAATTGTAAAAATATATACGTTGGTTGGCTGGTATACCCTGTCAAATTTTTGGCCCAATTATCGACGAGGTGACATTATATTTTAATGAAGGGATGGGATGGTAGGGAGGGCGGCGATAGGCGTTCAAACCTTACGTGTGCTCGTCTACGTAAATGTGTATTTGTGTGTGCGCCCGCGTGTGTGTGCCGTTTTGGTAAGCGAAATGGTCGTCTCTGAATGCGGTCGATGCAGTGCAGCTTTAACGTAACCGAAGTTATGGCTTTTTTGAACGCCTTGAGATCATCCTAAGCACACGAGAGTCCCAAAGAGACTGCGAAGGTCCCTTCGATCTCTCTCACCAACAAACAATCTCAAGACTTTCTTTTACTCTGATCGAGGATTATGCCTTGCCCGCCATTGCCCCTCTCAGCAGAGGCTCTTTGCAGCAGATACCGGGCACAACAACCATAGCGCAGGATGTCTCTTAGTGCAATAATTGGTGTGGCATAGTGTGGCAGGAAAACCTTCGCTGGTAATGATTGATTGGACGAGACACCAGGCATGGAGTTGTAATAAGCCCAGTAGCACGACAATCCAAAAGACGAAAATTATAAACCAGATGGGAAGTGACGGGGAGCAGCATGTGTGGAAAACAGTGTGTTGTTGGTCTTCGGCTGAAGCCATCGGAGAGCGTTTTTATTTTTGGGGTATGGGTTCGATACAGCATCGATTACAACTGCAGCCACCTGGAGCGTGAGTTCGATTTGTTCTGCGTGTATGTGTATGTGTGTGTATGTTGATGCTATAGATTATTCTGCCCCCTAACCTCCTCCCTTCAACCGCCTTTCACCCTCTCATAATTTTAGTGTTCTGCCTTCCATTTTCGTAAGACGGAACAAACTGGCTGTCGTATGTCTTGTGCCGTTGATACATTGATAATCGCGAAGAGAGCTGCGCGGAAACACAGCTTCGGTGTACAGCGAGTGTACTAGCGAGAGTAGATAGTTTAGGTTGGATAATGGAAAAGCATTAGCAGCAGGAGCAACAGCAGCAGCAGCAGCAGTAGACGTCGAAACAGCGATAGTATTAAGGCAGAAACATAGTTACTAAACACACCTAGCGAATAGTGTAGGTTTGGTGATCGTAGGAACCATTTGACTGCCGAGTACGTGAGCAAAATGCGCTTCACTAAGGACAACGGAAAGGAAGTGACAGAGCAGCGATAGGGAGATAGAGGCAGTGAAAAGATTAGAGAGATAGAGATTTAGCGAGGAACATAGTTTGCGAGCGGGTGCGCAGTAGCAGTGCACTGGTGATCATAGTGGCCACCGCAAAACGACACTTAAATCGAACTGCATGGTTTTGTGATATCAACAACAGCATGAGATAAAGGGTAGCAAGAGCAGAATAATGAAAAAAATTGAAAACCCCAAAAACATAACCACAATGTTTAAATTTATCTGCTAAACCATCGGTTGCGATGCAAACAAGATCGGAAAGTAAAGTAGCATTAGACACAGAGAGAGAAAGCGAGAGAAAGAGAGAGAGAAATAGAGAAAGAGAGAGAAAGCGAGAGAGAGAGAGAGAGAGAGAGAGGGGGTGAGAGAGAAAGAAAGAAAGAAAGAGTATAAAACGATCAAACAGCAACGTTGGTACGGCTAATCGATAGCGGGTGGCCATAGCCGTGGAAGTAGGAGTCATACGGTTATGGAGGTAAATTATAAAGGAAAAAAAATAACAATAATATTACTGTAATACACGTAAAAGCATATATTCATGATTATAATCTATTTTAGTACTCCTACCAATATGCACGAACTTGTAGACATTAATAATAAAAAAAAAGAAACAAAATCCGTACACAGGATGTCGTGGCAATCACTTTTACTCGGTTACAAATGGCAACGGCACAGCCGGAGAAGAATACGCGTGAGTGTGTGCGCCTGTAGTGCGGGACTGTGACCTGCCGCTGGACCACAACCGTGCTGGAGCTCCTGGAAATTCCGTGTGCACAACGACACATTGGCAACCGTGTGCAGGGATAGCGGTTGTGGTTGTTTGAACACGGTTGTAAGGCTGCCTGATGCTGCAAGGATTCGTGCCGTGCTCTCTAAAGTACATTACAGCAGAGCAATCGCAGTAACTTCCTTGCCATCAGTCTGTATGGGACATTATTTGAGGGCAGGACAACGAGGAGCCATTGACATTTGAATGGCAATCTAATGGCCACCCCTGGGGAAACGAAAAACTACAGCAGAAAAAAGGTTATTGTGTTCCTTCACCCGTTTACTGTTAGGAGGCAACGCTATGGAATAAAAGAGAACGGTACAGCAAAATTCTGTAAGTAAAACAAAAAGGTAACGATCCGCGCCCGCTAGTACCTGTCTCCTGTCTAGAGAACTCGTTTGGCAGCCATATTATAGACACCGCACCGCGCACGGTGAGCGTGCGATGGCGCAGCGATCGCTTTTGCAGCAGAACGAGAAAAGGGGATGAAAGAAAAGAAGCCAAACAAGTCAGCATCAATTCGACCAGCATCGCAGTTGGCTCTTGGTTGGGTAGATTTTTAAATTTTGTTTTGTTTTGTTTTTTTTTTTAAGATAAATACCTCGGCCTCCTGTTGCGATAAAAGGTACACAGCCCGAGAAGCGATACCCCACTCCGCGGATCGATGATAAATGGATGACGGAAAACACTTTTGGGCGCTCTGCGCAGCAATAGCAAAAATAGTTCGTTACCGAATGTTTGCAGGCCGTACTACTTACCACTACGCCACGTGCTGGCTTCTCTCTCCTTCCACCCACCACCAGAGTACGGAGTATGGCGAGCCCTTCGGTGACTGTATGCTAATGCCCTCGCAAAGCAAAAAAGAAAAAAAGAAAAACGAAAAACAAGGGACTAAGGCGAGCGAATCCGACGCGCAATTAGGGTGGCCATCGTTATTGATTTGGCTGTCTCGAGGCCCTGGTCGTCGGCGCGGATCCGCGAATCCAATAAATCAGCGTACGGGACGCGCCAGTTAGTCGGAACATAAATTTCAATCACTCTGACATTGATGTTGATGTGCGAGCGGGCGATGGCAAAATGTCAGCCGAAGCTGTTTGAGGAACCGACCGGAAAGGGCACCAGAATGGGGTACAAGGGGGGCCGGGCAGGGAGGTGTATCGGTTTCATAACTGCGACGCGACTGCCAAATAACCGATCGTCGCCGTAGTTCATGCGCCTCGCCCCTCCCCACCATCGGAGATCCTTGGTCAATGGTGTGTTGCGGTGGCCAGTGATTTGCCAGGCTTTGCAATATCTTCTCTCTACCGCTGGACACGTTGACGCGGGGTAGCACCGTTCGCGAGACACACCTTGTGGCAGTTCGCAGCGCAGCGTCACGCGCATATATATATGACATCACTGATAATGAGTGACAGCTGACACCGGTGAGGGGGGCAGGGGTGCGCTCTTGGAAAAATGGAGTAGTTCAAAGGGGATACTCGTGGCGCTGCGCGGCGCGGTATTATTAATAGCTTCTGGTAGGGGCAGCTAATATCTACAACCAAGGTTGGCTGCCTAATAATAAATGCAGTGCAGTATAGTACATGCAGCACGCACCCACAGCACGGTATTATTGTAGCGTGTCCCGCGAGAGCACACAAACCCTATGACGATGACGGTTTTGCAGATCCAGCCAGCAGCCATGCATGGTTCGGGACGCGCAGCACTGCATGTCCGCAGTGCAAACTTGTTGCTGGTTTCTCTCTGCTCTCTCTCTCTCTCTCTCTCTTTTTCTCCCGCTCTCCCTCGGCTCCCTTTGGCGGTGATAAGGACCTAGCATCCTGGTTGGCAAAATGGTACACGGATATGATGTGCCGTGCATGCACCGCGTATGTACGCGCATTCGCATTAGCTCATTGCCCGCCGCCACTGCGGGCATACGAGCTGGCTGGCTCGTCATTCCTGCGACATGACAAAGGGCATAGTGCCGGACAGTGAAAGGAGCACGCACCAGAGGGATTGGCGAGTGCTTAACACTCGCTCGCTTTGTTTAGCAAAGCTTGGAACACCGTAAATTTGTGCCGCATAAAACAGGACACCGCTCAGACCAGAAAGAAGCTAAACTCATGGTAGACGGTGTCATTGTGTAGGTATTTTATCTAGCTATCCAGCTAAAAAATTGCCAGTAAATTATTGGGTCACGTTGCGTATTAATTTACGTACCTTTGGTTTTAATGCGACACATCATTTTCCCCACAGTAGTTGAAGAAGTCTCATTCAGGCCATTTTTTCCCACCATTTGTACATTACAGCTGGATTTTTTTTAAAATCATTTTACGCTTAAAGAAACCTTTAGTTTTTGTTCCATAAAAGTCCAATCTAATAATGTTGGACGATACTGTGGTCAGCAATTTGGTGGATTAAACTGTGCTGTAATGGCAGCTTGCCAAGTCGAGCCAGAACTTAACGGGACCTTTATGAAAACTTATAAAAGGCAGAATGATCTTTTCCCGGCAGTCTTCTTTGTACAAACGACCGTTCATGGACCCGGCCCGTTTTCAAACCATAACTGCAGTTCGCTTGCCAAATGAGCAGTTTACGGGCGATTTTAGGCTGCGTAAATGAACTAAAACCATCTTATCGTACACCCTCTATGATTGATTGAAGTCAAATTTGTCTGCTGGTTTTTGCCAAAATGCTTGGGTTTACTTGGGTTATGTCTCCTTTGAGGGGGGACTTTGGTATTTTCGGGCCAAAACAAGGCCCGTTTTTAACGATTTTTTGTGACGTAACCATTCAGCTGTATTTTTTCAAGTAAATGACATGATAATCTACAATTTTCGAAGAATATTTGGTATTGTTTTGAGCAACATTCATTGAAAAATGAATCCATGCCATCAAATTTAGGCAGTCGTGTCTGCGGAAAGATACTTTTTCCCGGTGCCCATCGTAGCTGCGTGACGGGTCATCAGAAAAATACATATCGATATTCGTTAGAAAGATTATAAGTTTATCTAGGTATCCCTGTCGAGTTTTGGTTGATATTCCAATTTTTTTTTTTGAGCAGATTTTTGAAGTGGAAAAAGTGATGCTTTTTGCGATTCTGCCATTAAAAAAGGAACTTTACAGATTTGTTTTAAAAAAAAGTATCAACAATTTTAATGATATCTCGACAGGGGCTACCTGGCAAAAAGTGTACAGATTATGTGTTAAAAATTTCAAAACGATCGGTCCAGTAGTTAGTAGTTGGTTCTGGGGAAACGCTCTTCAAAGTAGCGAGCTCTGCATGGAGCCTTGTATGAAACGCGGATTTTCAAAAATCTGTATCTGTGTCAGTTTTGCTTCGATTGATCCAAAACTTTTACACAATACCCTTGAAAGGATCAGCTTTCAGGGAAAAATGTTAAAAACATTTGTCACAAACAAAAATTAAATACCGAAGTTCCCCCACCTGAAAATTTCGATTTCACAGTGAGTGTGCAGACGTTTTTCTTCGCATCCTTCGTATTCCATCGGCGATAACCTTGGCAGGTATGGTTCGGTTTTGGCAAATTTTTTTTTATCACTAAACGAGAAGACTATAACCTTTTAGAAAGACACCAAATCAGAGTAGCAACGCGACCACTAGGGGGCCCTGCAGTGCGTAGAAGAGTGCGGCCAAATTTAAGGTGACCATTCGCTCCCATCTATACACTACGTATCCTTTATCACGTGCTAGATAGATGCGTGTGTATATGTGTGTTTTTCAGTTTACATCCTTGGTCGCTCTCTTTCTCCTTTCTCTCTCTCTCTCTCTTTGTGTATGTTTCGCGTGCGCACGCGTCTCTGGAGGGTGCCTGGGGCCTGGTGGTTCCTTGCCTTGCCTTGGCTCAATTCGCTCAATGTCCCTCAAGCATCCTATGCGTATTTCGCTCACTACCCCCCTCACCAAACACATACACAAACACACAGCGAGTCACGCTTATCGTGCCCCGCTGGTCGGTGGTCCCAGCAGGACCACTCCGTATCCGCACGCAGCCCGTGACGGCCGGTCCGACACTCCCGGGGGCCAGTGGAAGGTCCCAAAGGTTCCAGCCTTGACGTCAGTGAGTTCTGGGCGCGTGTGTGTGTACACAGCAACCACCTGTTCCGTTGGTTGGGTCGCCGTTGGCACGTTCGTTTGTTTGTTTGTTTTTTTTTTTCTATTAGTTTGTGGCCAGTGCGAATTCCGCGAAGCTGTGGCATGCTGTGGCCACTCTGATAGAGAGAGTGCGTGTGCTGTGGATCTGGCGTCAGTACAGAGAGAGAGAGAGAGAGAGCGAGAGAGAAACGACAACAGGGGACCGGAACTAGAGAGAATGGCCAGTGGATCCCGGTCTGGAGCCCGCAGGATGCGCAAATCGGACACTGCAGCACTGATACTGCAGCAGCCGATTGGCACGCACACGGACACACACAACCAAACCCCGCTCTACTCGCACGCACGCACGCACGTAGTGTCACATGCTGTGTGGATTAGAGGCAAAATGGCATCATCGTCATCGTCACCATCATCATCGTCCGCAGCATCATAAGCGCTGGGACTGGCTGGCTATAAATACGGTGTGTGTGCGGTGCGCGCTGGCCACTGGTAACGTGACCACCGGCCTGACCCTCCTGCCCCCCCCCAGGGGGCAGAAGTCTGACGGGCCCGTGACTGTGCCCGTGTCTCTCTCTCTCTCTCTCTCTCTCTCTCTCTCTCTCTCTCTCTCTGTGTATGGTTCGTTTTTAGTTTGTTCAGGCCGGTCCGGCCGGGTTTCGGTTTTATTTTTGTTCAGCAAATTTTTGGTGAAGAAAGAAGCAGGCAAGGGGGGACATGATCGGTAACGTCGGCGGTGGCGGCGGCGGCGGCGGCGGCGGCGGTGGCGGTGGCGGTTGGGAGTGGTTCCGCCACTCGGTTCGCCAATCAGGGGGAGCCTCGCTCAGCGCCGGGCCGCCGGTACCGGTGGTGGTCGAGGTCCAGCGTCGGTGGTCCGTGCCCGGCAGTACCAGTGCGGCGGTCGTAGCGAGCGGTCGGTCGGTCTGCATGTGCGTGTCCGTGTTGGTGTGTGGGTAGCCGGGTAGTGTCAGAACCAGAACGGGCGCGGGGGGTGGGAAGGGCCCAGACCCAGACAATCAACCCCAGGAGGGGAGCGGTCCTTTGCAGGGCTAGGGCCCGGTGCGGAGACGGTGCGGTGTTTCGCTGGCGCGACAGTGGCGCGATGGAGCGTGAAACGTCGAGTGAGAACGGCAACGGTGGGTCGAAGGTGGAAGGTGCAACGTTGAGTGAGGGGGGGCCACCCACACCACCACCGTCCACGAGCAGCAGCAGCAGCAGCAGCAGCAGCAGCAACGATCAACCGAACACCGATCAATTGGCGCAAACCGGGGACAATGGCAGCCCGGAGCGGATTGCCGCGTTCAAGGGGCAGCTGCTGGCGTTTCTGGCGGAAGAAGGTGCGGAACAGCGGGCGGCGGACGGGAACGGGGACCCCGCGTGGGATATCGGTGCGTTCGAGGGGTACGGCCGGGGCCTGGTGGCCACCCGGGACATTGCCGTCCACGAGCTCGTCTTCGTCGACCGGCCCATACTGCTGGGGCCGCGCGTCAACAACTACGACGTGATCTTCTGTGCCAGCTGCTACCGGATCCTGAAGCGGTTGCACCTGTGCACCGGCGGCTGCCGGTTGCCGATCTGTGCCCGGTGCGATTACGGTGCCCGGCCGGTGTCGGCGCACGCCGCCGAGTGCACCCTGATCCAGGGCTGGCAGCCGAAGGATGCGGGCCGGTACGCGAAGCACATCCTGTACGCGCTCACCTCGATCCGCGGTTTCCTGCTGTCCGACCGGGACCGCTCGATCGTGCTGCAGATGGAGGGCCATCCGCCGCGCAAGGAGATGACGACCGAGATCGAGCGGCTGCTGAAGGATGGGTACTTCTGGAACCTGCCACCGGACGGGGCGGACGTGCGCTACCTGCGCCAGCTGGTCGACGTGCTCAACACGAACGCGTTCGAGACGAGCCGGGTGGTGGTGGACGAGGAGAACAACGATCACGAGATCATTCTGCGCGGTCTGTACGTGCTCGGTGCGATGATGAACCACTGCTGCCGGCCGAACGTGCGGTACGTGTTCGACGAGCAGCTGCGGATGCGCGTGTACGCATCCCGGCCGATCCGGCGGGGTGAGCAGATCCTCAACAACTACTCCAAGATCCTGTGGGGCACCCAGCACCGGATCATCCATCTTTGCTTCTCCAAGCACTTCCTGTGCGCGTGCGACCGCTGCAAGGACCCGACGGTAAGCGGAATGATGGCGGCGACGATGTCGTTTGTCGTTTGTTTTTTGTTTTTTTTTTTTGCTTTTTGCTTTCCACCCCCGCAGCATCGGTTGCCAATAGATGGATTGGAAAATCCGGGCCAAAATGTCAACGAGCGACGGCGGCGCGGATGGGAAGCCAAGAAAGATCGGAGCCAAGAAAATGCGAGCCAAAGCGAGAGGTCGAAATATATATTTATGGCCGCTTGATTTTGGTGGCCGTGGCCGGACGGCGCCAAAAAGAGGAGAGAGAAAAAAAAAAAAAACAACAACAACAACAACAACGCGAACAATCCGTGAAACCGCGATTGCTAGCTGGTTGCGGGTGGGGGTGGGTTGGCATTTTGGGGGGGCAGGCCGAGCAGCACACAGGTGGTCGCTGGCCACAACCAGGTAGGCGCCATCGGATGCTCGCTCTCTTCTCTCTTCCCGCTTTCTCTCTATCAGTCCCTTTAAGGACACATGTGAGAGAGAGAGAGAGAAAGAGAGAGAGAGAGAGAGAGAGAGAGAGAGAGAGAGAGAGAACTGTGAGGTTACGTTGTTTCCAGGATCTCCATCATTGGCACAAAACAAAGGGACCTCGACTCCATTCGAATCTATTTCTCTTTCTCTCTCTCTCTCTCTCTCTCTCTCTCTCTCTCTCTCTCTCTGCCGTTCTTTCCACTTACTGGCGTACTGGTCGTGTGCGTGCGTTGTGCTTTATTTTGGAGTCCGCAAACCAGCACTTCCGGCTACTGCTCCACTTTCCACTTTGCTCCTTTATGTGCGTCCCGGCACGACTCTTAGCCTTGGCTAGCTCGCGTTTCTAATCTGGTGACACGCTAACCACCCCCTTTACCACACTATCAAAACGGAAAACCAACCAGCCAGCAGTAGCGGAAGGGGTGGGTTTATCTTTTTTTGTTCAACTCAACGACAAGGAAGGAGGCCAACGACAAAAAAAAATAGGACCGAGAGGAGGAAACGGGGTGAAAGAGAGAGGAGGAGGAGGAGGAGGAGGATGAAGGGAGGGAGTGGTGGAGGGCCGACTACCGTGGTGCGTGTTTATTTGTTTGTCCATTAATTTCCACCCCGCGCCCACAAACGACTTAAATGAGCATCTTTTTTTTCTACAGGCTGACAGATTTCGTGAAAACTAATTGGCTATAAACGTATAACTCACTTTTTTTTATTCAAACCCCTCGCATTGAGGCGAAAACCTTCCCTTAAACTCTGGTTGCGTCTTGGAAGAGTCAAATTTCGTGTAGAGAGTTCGAGAAATTTAAGCGACCCCTTTGCTAGGCACTTCTCTTTTACTAAGCGACTCTAGACCGAATAGGGCCGCCAGCATGCGTCTGGAAGGGTGTCACTTTCCACTATCATTGTGGTGGATTTTGGTCGAAGGTGCGCTTTGCTATAGACTGATGAGATCCTTGTGTTAACTGACGCGCGGGAGACGTGGGCTGATGATCATTGGAAGTCACAATCGGTTGCTTAGTCCTTTTTTTCATTTTCACTGATTTTTCAGGGAAACTCTCAGCCTAGAAATGTGTATTACATATCAATGGTTTTGTTGTTTATTCTTCTTTACGGTGCTTTTTACATTTTCTTAAAATATCTCCTAGAACCAAAGATATAACAAAAACAGTCGGCCAAGGTACGAAAAGCACGCAAAGAAACCTTTATCCACCGCCTTGAATGCATTTTTTTTCATTTTCACTGATTTTTCAGGGAAACTCTCAGCCTAGAAATGTGTATTACATATCAATGGATTTGTTTTTTATTCTTCTTTACGGTTCTCTTTACATTTTCTTAACATATCTCCTAGAACCAAAGATATAACCAAAACAGTCGGCCAAGGTACGAAAAGCACGCAAAGAAACCTTTATCCACCGCCTTGAATGCATTTTTTTCATTTTCACTGATTTTTCAGGGAAACACTCAACCAAAAAATGTGTATTACATATCAATTGTTTTGTTTTTTATTCTTGCTGTGCTTTTTACAGTTTTGAAAAATACCTCCTAGAAACCAAGATATAACAAAAACAGTCGAACAAGGTTATAAAAACACGTTTGTTCACGCTTCTTATGTGCATAATTCCATTATTTATAGCAATAAAACCATAAAATAGATCACAAAAGAGGTTTGTAGGATTAAACGAACTGAAATGCATCGTTGGAATTGAGAGAAAAAAATGGTTATTTGATTATAGTGGAGTAAAAACTGTACAATACCATAGAATGGAATACATGAGTTGTTCCCATATATTATTGGTTATATCTTTGGTTCTAGGAATTATTTTTGAAAAGTGTAAATAGCATAGTAAAGAAGAATAAAAAACAAAACTCTGGATATGTGATACACATTTTTGGGCCAAGGGTTTCCTTGAAAATCAGAGAAAATGTAAATTGCCTGCAAGGGGCGGATAAACTTTTTTAAATTTTTAACACGTTAAAACTGCGGATTTGCTACCGCTTTTGGATTGGAGGAAATTTAAGGGGCCAGCGATGGGGCAATGTTTTGATTGATGGGCTTAGTCTTTTGTTATAAAAAAAAAAATCGTTTTTGTTGGGCCAAAAAAAAAACACCGTAATAATTTTCTTTCAACAATTGCTTTTCTTCCGCCATTGCCCAGGAGTTCGGTACGTACCTTGGAGCGCTCAAGTGTGTGCGGGAGCGGTGCACCGAGGGTCGACTGCTGCCGGTTAACCCGCTCAAGATCTCGTCGATGTGGCGGTGCAACCGGTGCGACCTGAAGCTGGACAACATCAAGGCCTCGAAGATACAGGAGATCGCGAGCCGGATGGTGCTGAACAACGCGATCAAGCGCGATTCGGCCCACATCATCGCCTACCTGAGCGAGCACCTGGTGCGGTTCCTGCTCCCGACCAACCAGTTCACCGTCGAGCTGAAGCTGCAGGCGATCAAGAAGATCCGGGCGGAGGCGCGCCAGCCGGACGAGCTGCGCGCCAAGGAGCGCTACTGTCTGGAGATACTGGACCTGCTCGAGCGGCTCCGGTACGGCGAGTGTTTCATCAAGGGTGTCCTCTGCTACGAGCTGTTCGTGACGCGCGTCACACTGGCCGAACTGCAGGAGCAGCAGCAGCAGCAGCAGCAGCAGCAGCAGCCGGATACTAGTGGCGTAAGTATGGCGTAGTGTGGCCAGCTGTGAGCTTCACTGAGCTCTTCTTTTTCATTGTTTTTAATCCTCTGTTTCGGTTTCCCGGCCCATCAGCCCGCCCGGACGGACGAGGCTAACCTGGAGCGGCTCCGGACGGCCTGGCAGATACTCCGACCGAGCGGCAACCGGCCCCGTGATCTCCACAAATTGGTTGTGACCTACGGGATTGAGTGAATCGGTTTGCTTCCTGGACGACGATCCAGGCAGGCAGGAAGAAAAGAAAGAAGTAGAAGAAGAAGAAGAAGATAAAAAAGAAGAAGAAGATAAAAAAGAAGAAGGAGAAGAAGAAGAGGAATTGTAAAGAAGAAGTTAAAGATGTACAAAAAACATATCGACACCTCGCGAAAACTGCTCACATTGTGTTGCTCACCCGGTGCCCCCCCGGTGCGTGCGTACTTGCGAGTTTTTGGGGGCGATTTCATGACCTGGGCCGGGGGCACGACACGTTTCGATTTTGATATCGCACGCACACACACGAACGCACGAACGCACGCACGCACGCACGCACGCACCCAGGCCTAAAGTGACTTGGGCGGAATGGAGGCGCCTGGTTGACGGAATGGCGGAATGGAGGCGCCTGGTGCGGCGACGGAACGGCCTCGACCGTCTCGGGACCCTAGGGCGCTAGGGAAGAGCTTTCCTGTAATTGTGCCAGCTTGTAGGGTTGATATACGGATACGGATAGGCTCGGATCCGGGCAGGATCCATAGATAGGCAACCACATCGATAGTTCCAAACCATTTGCGGGGGGTTGTAAAACCCACTCCAGTGAGTGAGTGAGGGGGAGAGAGAGAGAGAGTACTCTCTCCCAGAGGAGGAGGCCACGGTTGTATTCTTGCTCAAATTGCCACCACGTGGAATCGTGGCCAGCGTCCCCCCTGCGATGACGTCAGACGGAGCGGAGGAACCAAAAGAAGGAACACAAAGAACGGTAAAAAAAAACATTTTCTACGTCTCTACCAAAATTGCACATTTTCCGGGGGTTTCTAATTGAACTTTAAGTGGTTAAATAAGCGATTCAATGTGACAGAAACTTTAAAACGGTAAAAAACCAACAACCAACCAAGTTGCATAATTTAACGGTGCATATATTTTAGCTGTCTGGGAGAGGGAGGGATGTGTTTGTTACGGTCCGGGTACATTTGATCGGTTATTTTGTCACTTACCAGGTGTATGCATATGAAACCGTCTTTTTCGGTGTAAGGCTACATCTACGCTAAATGGAGCTGTAAAGTCAGTGTCTAAGTGTTTTATTTTGTTCATTAGGCATCCGTTGAACATAATCGGTATGAATTTTTTCTAATTTGACACTATAACAAATATTTTCATTGCGATTAAAATGGCAAGTTCCGCTCTCAAAAAACTGCTATTCACCGACATCGTTCGGTTTTTGCCACCATCTCAAAAAATCGGCGGCCGAATCGCATCAAACTTTTAATGAAGGTTACGGTGGGTACGCTCTTACTGAAACACAGTGCAAAGTGCGGTTTAAAAAATTTAAAAATAGTAATATTGATGAGAGAACCACCAACCATCGAAAATGTTAGAAGTCAATGTATCAATTAATTAATTAATTAATCAATTAATCAATTTCGACCGAAACTTGTGAAAAAAATCCATCGAAATATTGAAAACGTTAAAATTGACCTATTATATTGGTAACAATTACCACTTGCGGCTAACTCACTAGACTTGACTCTATCAAATAAACATTCATTTGCATCGCTTGGGACAGGTAATGGCCGAGCAGCGCTTCCTTTTGTTCGAAAATGTGAAAAAATTTATGGGTTTTGAAAAAGTGGTACAGACTGGCGGTTTTTTTTAGGTAAGGCATCCAAAAATCGCCTAAGATATAGTTGAAATGTGTAGCTAACGACTTTGCCATAACTTTGCAGAATATTTTCTAAGAATAAGCGTATTTTTCGCAAAACAGAAAGGTCGGTTTCATATGCATACACCTGGTAATTATCAATTAGAAACCCTGACAATGGGGCAATTTGGTCGAGATGCAGATATGGGTTAGTTTTACGCAAAAAACAAACGTTCTGCTCCAAAAATCTCACCAACCATTTCGGTTATTGGTCGGTTCGGCTTGTGCCACGGTGTGCGTGGGTGTGATTGTGCCACGCCAACAGCCGCCATTAACTCGCCAAGCACGGAGCCGATATTTACCGTGTCGGATATCCAAAATAGGACCCCGTTTATACATGTTACTATCTTCCTCACAGATTCGCCTATTTAAGCCGTACGCTAAACCAAACTATTGGCACCGGTGTCGCTAAAATAAAAACAGCAGCAGGTGGCCTTATTTGATTGTCCGACGCTTCGCGAAAAGGACGATTATTACGTCAAAGAATCAATCGATCTTATTCATTTAAAGCATTTTTAAAAAGGTCACACCAGTGCCACAGGAATGCCACATAGTTTGATTTGGCGTACTGCTTAAATTGGCTAATCTGTGAGGATGTTAGTAACATGTATAAAAGGGGGTCCTTTTTCGGACGCCCGACACTGCATATATAAATATATATTTATTCCTTTTATTCCCCGTTCTTCTCGCTTCCATACGGTCTCGCGCGGAGCATTTTTGTGGAGCCCTGTCCCGTCTTTGTGCCCGCGCGCGGCACCACGTTCGATCTTCCAATTCCTTCGCACGCGTACGTCGCGGAACACACCCACACATACACGTTTAATAAAAAATCTCACTCGGCTCAACGCGCACTTTTCGCCAGGACGCAGTTTTAGGGGTTACTCAAAAGTGTGCGTGATGTTCTTCGATTACCAAAAAAAGGAAAGGGAAAAGACCACAAAAAAAAAGCAGAAAGAAAGAAAAGCAGACAAGACAATCTATTCTAAATTCGATTCGCTCAATCAATAAAAGAATCTCATCAGCAGCAAAACTCTAAACACCACGGAGCCCCGACCGCACACGGCACAGTGGTGCTGGTACTATAGGCGTTACGGATTGCTGTGTTTTTTGTTTTGTTTTTTTTTTTTATTATTCACTTACGGCTATAACGCTTACGGCTGTACATTAGCGGCAAACGCAGCGAAGGGCGAAAGGAAGGAAGGAAGAAAAGAAAGGAAGGGTCTCCTTATGAGCGGTGGGCGGGTGAGGGCGCTGCACTGCACCGTTCGCTGGACCGTTTCGCGGCTGGACTCAGTGCAGCGGAATACCGATGGTGGCCTGGTCGGTGAGGGTGCGCCGCCGGACCAGGTACCGCTGGAGCGCCGGGATACCGAACAGCATGAGCCCGCTGGCCCCGATCGCCGTGCCGGCCATCACGAAGCCGGGCCCGTACGAGAGCGTGTAGTCGTACAGCCACCCTAGTGAGATGAGAAAGAAAGGAAATGTAATGGAGGTAGCGAAAAACAAGCCCCCAACATCTACATCTCTCTAGAAGTTAAATTGCATAATTGCAGGGGTTTGATCGCTTTTTCTTAAGCTACGCAATTCGCTAGAGATTGTCGAGATTTGGATATTCGCCCCAAAATTGGAACGTTCGTTGGACGCGCGGGGCCGGGGCACTTACCGGCAATCGGTGGTCCGATGAGCGACGCGATGCCCTGGAACAGCAGCAGCAACCCGAACGCGTTGGTCAGCTTCTCCAGCCCGAGCAGATCGACCAGGATGACCGACGTGAGCCCGACGTACGCCCCGATCGTGAAGCCAAAGATGGCCGAGTAGAGGGCGAGCGTCTCGAAGTTGTGGCAGAGGACGGAGAGGGCGGTCGCGACACCGCACACCGTCAGCGAGCAGTTGTACACGGCCAACCGGTTAACCCACGCCTTATCGGACAGGTACCCGAGCACGATCCGGCCGAGCGTGTTGGCGATACCGATGATACCGAGCAGGTAGCTCGCCTGCTTCGTATCGATACCGCTCGCGAGCGCCTGCTCGGTAAGGTACACGTACGGCACGTTAAAGCCGACGCTCGTCAGAAAGTTCGACACGGTGAACACGATAAACACCGGGTCCCTCAGGATGGAGAAGTTCATCATCTCGCGGAACGTGTCGCAGGTTTCGCGCGAACACGGTATGCAACCGAGGCAGCGTTCCGGGTCGGCCGGTGCGGCGGCCACACCCTGCACCGAACCGTAGCTACCCTTCTCGTAGGTGCCGGCCAGGTTGGCCTGGGATTGGTGGCGCGACGCGCTGATGTTGTGCACGGACCCGGTGTACAGGGCGTCCTTCCGGTACATCGTACCGCTTTCCGCGTGCTTCAGCGTACTGACCGAGCCGTGCTGGGGCTGTTGCTGGGGCTGTTGCTGGGGCTGCTGCTGCTGCTGCTGCTGACCACCAGCCGGCACCGCTAGCAGTGGTTGGCTGTGGCCGAAGCGCTTCGCATCGTCAGCCAGGGGCTGGCCTCCGCCGCCACCGGAGCTGATCGGCGGTGCCCCGATCGGGCGAAGCTTGTCGAGGTTGTGGCCGCTCCCCGAGTGACCCCCATTCTGCTCGATCCGGGGACCGCTGTCCAGGAAGCCGTGGCTGTTGGAGCGCGCCAGGTTGTTGCCGCCACCGGCCGGCAACCGGTCGGTGGTGGAATGTTGTTGCTGTTGCTGCTGCGGTTGCTGCTGCTGCTGTAGCGGAACGGTGGCTGGGTCGGGCGACGGTACCATCGCGGGCGGGGCCTTCAGCGGCCGGAACATCCAGCCGAAGATGACGCAGATCAGGACGATGGCGGCGATGGCCAGCAGGGCACCCTGCCACTCGAAGCGCTTGATCAGCGTTTCGGTGAGGGGGGCAAAGATGGAGGTACCGAGCCCGGAACCGCACACCGCAATACCGGTGGCGAGCGAGCGCAACCGCTCGAAGTACATCGTCACGCTCACGATGGCGGGCAGGTAGATGAGCCCCAGGCCCAGCCCCGTCCCGACGCCGATCGTGATGAACAGCATGAACACGCTGGTGGCGTACCTGCTGACGGCGAGCGAAGCGCTGGCCAGCAGCGCCCCCGCGATCGTCACCGCCCGGCAACCGTACCGGTTGACGAGCGACGACGAGATCGGACCTGTGGGGGCGGAATGCGGGACGCGTGGATGAGTGATCAGCAGTGGTGCGTGGGTGCGTGAGGAGGAGGGGCTGCTACTTACCCGAGCAGAGCGTCACACCGACCAGGATCGAGGCGATCCATGCCGTATAGCCTTTACCCTCGTTGAAGTACGTCAGGAACTCGGAGTAGAAGATACCGAACGAGTACGTCAAACCATCCGCTGTGTAGAGGTGGGAGAGAGGGGAGCGAGAGAGAGAGAGAGAGAGAGAGAGAGAGAGAGAGATTAGAGAGATGAGCACAGGCAACGATTACAGCAGCGCACGTTGCGACACGCTCGGTCGCTTCCTGCCGGTGCTCTTGATAGTGTCGCCCCGTCACCTACTGCTACTTATTGCTACCCTTGCTTCCGTGTTCACCCCCCCCCCCCCTCCTTTCCTACAGCAGAACGTAGCAGCAGCAGCGGCAGCGGCAGAAGAAGATGAAGAAACAGAAGAAGGACCTTGAATCAGCGGCCGCCTTCGTCGCTGAGTGCGCACAAACGGATCGCCCTTCATCGTATCAGCCTCTGCTGCTTATCAGCGGTGCTTCTGTCGCTGTGCCGTCGCTAGAATCGCTCATCGCTCGCGGCATCGGCAGCGCGAGAACCAGAGGGGAAGAGCAGAGTACTTCTCGATGCGATGCTGACTCCGGCTTAGCGCCTAGACTGCAAGGGGGGGACCGCACCTCGCGTACCGCTGCACGATAATTCGCTGCAAAAATACCTCGCCGCATTGTCCACGTGTGCTAGTTGCTAACAGCAATCGACAAACAATAGACGGGAGCGCGCGTCGTCGTCCATTATCTCGTCGTAGCTAGGCCTGGGCCTGTGCCTGGGCCTGGGCCTGGGTCTGGGCCTGTTTTTCGGTTGATTGATCTGTTGATTGAAGGCCCGGCTCGGCTTGTGAGGGCACAAATGTGGTGCGCGGAAGGGGATGAGGTTTGCTAGGACCGTATTGTCACAGTTCGGTCGAGTAGATAAGGCGGAATCGATTCGAGGTCGCCTCGTTATGCGTCAAGTGCGTCAAGCGAGTTACGTCGAGGCCGCCAAGGCGCGAGAGTGTAGCGCAGCTCAGTCATAGCAGGATATTCCAGGGTGCAAGGTCAGCTTGTTGCTTTTGCTACTTACTGATAATGTGAATGCTGAAGGAGGCGAGCACCACCATCCAGCCCCAGCCACCGTCCGGTGGCGTCGGTAGCCCCGTTTCCGTCCCTTCCCCCGGGCCCGGCTCACGGCAGGCCGTCCCGTGCACGTTCTGCTCGATGTCACTGTTGAGCTGCTGCTGTTGCCGCTTGCGGCTGGCCGGCGGTCCGTGAGTCATCTTCGCCTACCACGCGCGCCCAGTAGCTGCCGGTCCAGTAGCAATTCGATTGCGGATCGAGCGCACGGCGTGAGACAGAGAGCGAGCGAGCCAGAGAGAGAGAGAGAGAGCGTTCGTTGCCGTCGTAGCGTCGCGTCTAGTCCCTGGATTCCCCGGCTGCACCAAGAGCGGTTCTGTGCCCCGTAAACCCCCGTAAAGCCTGAGCCCCCTGCTCAGCTACTGAGCACAGCTTGGCGCCGCCATTTGTCCTGGAACGCAAACAAAGAAAGAAAGAAAGGCCGTAAGCGAGCGAGCGAGCGAGCGTCTGTTGCGAACGGGAACGGGGGGGGGGAACGGTTGTTGGGGCAACAACCACCTGCAGCTCCGGGCGGGCACCTTTGTTCTGGGTTGTTCTAAAAGAGGTTTCAACAAAAGGGCGGCTGAAGACCCTGCGAGTGCTGTTTGCAATCGAACAAAGGGCTGCCACTATCGTAGCAGCACCGAGTAGTGCTGCAGGATCTTCCTGTGCTTCACCTTCACAGCAAAAGTGTAACGCAACGCACCCAAGCTCTAGTGTGCGGTGCCTGCCTGAGTGGGAGAAAGTGAAGAAGAAGTGCCGCTGATCGCTGACAGCCGCGCAGCCTCACAGTTTGATTGCTGATCGATCGGATCGGATCGCTCGTTCTAGTCCACTCACACTCACGTGCCACTCACGCACTACCCTGTGCCCTTTGACACATTCGCAAACGCGCGGGCGCAAATACAACAAGGCAGAAACAACTTTCCGTTTCCGTTCACTTCGGTTTCTGGGTGGTTGGTTTGGTGAAGGTTGAGGTTTTCCTTTGCCGCGCCCGTTCGCTTGGTTGGCCGATGATCGACTGGCGACGGGGACGACGGTCGACGCGCGCGCCAACCCCTCCCCCGGGGGGGGGGGGTGCATCGCCTTGCAGTCGGTGGCGCGAGCGCGCGCGCGCGCGCGCGCGCTTATCAACTGGGCTGGGCGCACTGCCTCGAGACTTCTTCTCCTCCTCCTCCTCCTCCTCCTCCTCCTCCTCCCCCCTTGGGCCTGTGTGCTTGCGCTGCCTTCGATAACGCGGTGGCTAATCGCTACCGGTCGGCTAGATGGATGGACCGGCGCTTCGCTCTCTCGCTCTCTCTCTCTCTCTCTCGAAGCACGAATCGATCGCGCGGCCCTCGTGAGGGCGGGGGGGGATGTCATCGAACGATCGGCAGGCATCTTGTGATCCTCCGGGCCAACGGAACGCCGCACGGATCACACTGATCACACGCTCTCGCTCTTCCGCATTCCAGTGCGCGTCCTGGTGCGGTTCGCCGGCGGCACAAGATGGCAACGGCGTAAGATAAACAATGGCAGGCCGACGCAACAGTAGCACCACCACCACCACCACCCCCTTGTCACCCCATCGAACAAGTGTGCTCGATCTGAGTCAGCGAAAAGAACAAAGTTAGCGGACGATGGGCGCCCAAAAAAAACAGCAAAGAAAGATTAAAAGAGACAGCGAGAGAGAGAGAGAGAGAGCGAGAGAGGGTGGCGCGCGCGTTCGTAGAAAGTAACAGTAACGAGCGTAGTGGTAGTAGGCCACAACCCCAGCAACCCCCCCCCCCCCGGCTCCCCCGTCCCCTGGATCCGATTCGTGCTGTGTACGCAACGCATTTTTCCTCTGTGCAGTGCGTGTTGCCCTCGATCGCGGCCATCGCGATAAAAATAGGATACCACACCGCCACCGCGCGTGCGTTGTCTTTGTGTCACATGGCTGTTTGGCTTGCTGCGCTTGCTTGAAAATAGACTTGCATCGTGAATGCGCTCCGAAGGTCGGCTCGGAAACGATCGAACGAACGCACGCACGCACGCACGTTAATAATGCGTGTCCGAGCCCGACCGAGAACTCGACGTTCTTCGAAACGTTCCACGTGGCGCATCCGTCCACTGGCACCTGATGGTGGGGTCTACAGGGTGTACCATAAAAAAAAATGCAAAAAACCTTTTTTTGAAGTTTAAAACCATTTTTTTTATATTTTCTACTGTTTCAAAGTATTGCATTCGCTCTATATTTCTCTGTTTATCAAAAACAAACAAAATGAGTGGGTTTGTCGGCCTGTTTTCTCAATGAAATTCTCCAAGCGGTTACGAATTCGAGAACACCCTTCGGTAACATTAGGTGTCCAACTTAGAAGACCAGGCTTTGATGATAAACGATTTCAGCGAACCAACCGTGTATGGTGTGATGGTTCACAGGTCTTAGGTCGAACAAACGCCCCATATTGAATAGCCCAACCGATTTAATTCAGGGCCGCTTGGAGGCCATAAATCATTCGACCAAAAATTCATGTTTTCCTTCAATCATGTTTTAGTCCGTTAAGACGTATAGTAGGGGCCTCCATCTTGCTGAAACTCAACATTTTCTGGTGTTTTGAAGTTTGCATTAAACCATGCTAAAACGTGTTCCTTCAAAAAAAAATCATATTCACATCAATATTCATTTTAATATGGGATTTTATGAAAAAAGATTTTGTGATTTTCAAACCATCAGAGACAACTGCTCCAAACGTCGTTATTCCACCGGGGATCTCGAAAGTTGACTTGAATTTTATGTTCTCTAGTACATCCTTAGTCTTTAGGGGTGATATGAGCCTATTCGTGCAGGAAATCCGTGCTGGGCCAATTGTGAAAAGATTCTCATCAGAGAACACGATAACAATGTTTCTTCGTCTTCAAAACTGACAACAAATGCATCGAACGCTCATATCGCACGATGCTTTATCCTTTCAACTATTAAATTACGCTTCACCCTAGCACTAGAGGTTTCTTTTAGGTCATATTTGGCCAACCGATGCATGAAGGATCTTGAGATATTCCTCTCTTTTGCAAGCTGTCGTATGGATCGCACTGGATTTCGCTTAACTTTTGCTCTCACCGATCTTACCCTTTTTTTCAGTGCGCTCAGATCGTTGCCGATCACTAACGTGTTTCCTAGGCCTTGGCCCTTCATGAATAGAACGTTTAATCCTGTAAACAATGCCAAGATTACATCTGAGGACCGCTGATATTTCTATGAGATTTCTCTTGGGCGCGAAGCAAACTCGACACCTGTCGCCTTTGAGTACAGTTTTCCGAACAAACCATTATTTGCACGGGTACTTATTATACATCATTTGATAAGATAAGACTCTCACGAACACAACGATACCCCATAATGCCCTATTGGTGTTGAAAAAATACTCAAAACAGAGCAATGAAAGCATTTGCATTTTTTTTATGGTACACCCTGTAGGTGCGCCGGGAGAAACTTGCTGCTTGCTGCGGAATGCAAAGTACACAATCCGCGCATCCACGTGGTGTGGGGTCCATGATCTCTCGCTCTCTCTCTCGAGGGATGCACCAGCGATTGAGACGGATCCCTAATCCAGCTTAAGGTACCGAGTACCGCTCACTCATCTACTGCGTTACTGTGGACCCTGGGTTTCGCTACAGATCGCGTTGTGTGGCGCGTTGACAGGGGGCGGGGATTATAGTGATCACGGTCGGTGCTTAGGAGCTGCACTGTTGATGATGCTAACCGTGACCGAGATACACAAAGACACACCACACACACGTGGGCCGGGTACTTTGTTGCCGGCCCAACAACCCGTTTGTGCACGGTTTTGGAAGCCCAACCCGCAAATACGCGACGCGCCGATCCGGAAACCACGAACGAGATCCTCGAACTTCCTCGAACAGTACTCACTCACTAGCCGCTCTCGACACCCTATAGGGGGCTACAGGTTCCATTCACAGCACGCGTGCCGGGACTGGGCGTTGCCGGGGCGCTTGGGTTTTGCGTTGCCCCTGGAACCCACCGATCACCGGACGGTCCGTGGCCGTTGCGAGTTGTTGGCGGGGGGGGGGGGGGGGGGGGGTTCAGATGTTCAGATCGGATCGGATGGAGTATCGCCCGCCAGGGCGCTTATCTTATCTGAAAGAACCCTTTGCGGGTTGCTTGATTGAAGAGTGGGCCGCGTCTCGAGTAAATATTTCTGAAGAACGTCGCACACTCTCTCTCTCTCTCTCTCTCTCGCTCTGTGGAGGGGGGTGGGGCGGACGTAATCGGTGGTAATCTCCCCTTCCCAGGACTACTCACACTCCAAGCCGGCCGGTTTGGCCCGGACGGTTGTTTGGTTGATGGTTGTTTTGTTTTTGTTGTTTTTGTTTTTTTTTCTTCTTTTTTCGGGGGGGGGGAGATGAGTCGACCTACTTCCAACTTCCAACGTTTCGAGCAACAACGATGGCGATTCCGAGCACTGGTCCGTGCCGCCACGGTCACGCTCCGTCGCAGGGTGGCGGATCAGACTGACCGGTCTTGACCGGTCGTTCGCTTCCCAGACGTCCCAGACCAGGGCGCCCTCCAACGGTGACCGACCAGTGGCGGTTCAGTGTCCCGCGAGTGCTCGCTCTCTCTCTCTCGCGCGCGCGCGCGTGTTCAGATGGATCCTATTTTTGGCAATGGCACCTACCAACCCCTAAGAGACACGAGGTGCGCAGTCGGTTGGGAACAGCTCACCCCCCAACCCGATCAGTGTCTGTGGACACACAAACACAGGGATACTGGTAGCACGTGGAGCGTACCCGTTGTAATCCCTTGCGTATCCTGGGCACTAACTAGATATGGTTCCTGGTAGGAGTGCAGGATCGGAACTCCCCCCCCCCCCCCCCCCCCCAAAAAAAAACCGACAATCAAAAAATGAATAATGAGAGAGAAAGAGAGAGAGCCAGCCGAATTCGGGCAGGCTACTAACTCCGACACCGGCATGCCGTGCCGAGTGTGCGATGGGTCCTCCATCACCACAAATAACAAAAAAAAAAACATACACAGATACACACCTAGCTAGGCGCACGTTTCGATAGGTTTGTAAAATCGTTCGTTTCGTTTGGAGTGTTTGTTTTTTTTTTTCAGAGAACTAATATTAGGTAGTCGAATAAGACTTGTCGTATTTTTAGTAACACTTCAAAGGGATATATTTTGTACCAGGTGTATGCATATGAAACCGTTGTTTTCTTTCTAAAGCTATATCTACGCCAAATGGAGCTGTAAAGCCAGTGTCTAAGTGTTTTATTTTGATCATTAGGCACTCCGTTAAACATAATCGGTGTGCATTTTTTCTAATTTAACACTATAACAAATATTTTCATTGCGATTAAAATGGCAAGTTCCGTTCCCAAAAAACTACTATTCGCCGATATCGTTCGTTTTTTGCCACCATCTCAAAAAATCGGCGGCCGAATCGCATCACATTTTTATTGAAGGTTACGGTGGGTATGCTCTTACTGAAACAGAGTGCAAAGTGCGGTTTGAAAAATTTAAAGTGATATATTGTGATTTATTTATAGTGATATATTGATGCGAGAACCACCAACCATCGAAAATGTTAGAAGTCATGCATTTAAATTGCATGCATTATTGGGCAAAAAGGTTACTAATGATCATTACAAACAACAATTAATCAATTTCGACCGAGACTTGTGAAAAAAAATCAATCAAAATATCAAAAACGACAAAGGTGACCTATTTTTCCCGATGAAAATGCACCACCACCGCGCGAAATATCGGCTAAGGACACGGTAAAAGCCACAATTGGTAACAATTACCACTTGCGGCTATCATCACCAGACTCTTTCGAATGAACATGGATTTGCATCGTTGGGACCGGTAATGGCCGAGCAGCGCTTCCTTTTTCACGAAAATATGGAAAAATGGATGGGTTTTGTAAAAATGGTACAGATTGACGGTTTTTTTTATGGTTTGGCATCCAAAAATTACCTAAGATATAGTTAAAATGTGTAGCTAACGACTGCCATCACTTTGGAAGATAAATGATTAACCATCGTTGTGCCTCGCGATCTGATACAGCATCGTCCCCGTAAACTTTACAAATTTCATTGGTGGTTTGCGTGGCATTTTTCCCTTTTTTTTATAGAAAATTTCCAAAATATAGCAAATTTCTTCACTATTTTCACACATCTTTGAGCAGGTATAACTTCTTCAAATTCTGTTTTGTTTTATTTTATTTTATTTTATTTTATTTTATCCACTCCCACTCCGACTCCAAAGCCATCTATTGCCAAAATACGAAAAGACTTATTCGATTACCTAATACAAATGCCACAATGAAGCCACCCTACCCCCCTCCCAGAGAGGGGAGCAGGGGGTAGATAGTACATGATGAAGATGATCAGGGGGACGACGGTGGAGGCGGTGGGCGACGCAGTAAAAAAAACGGTTATAAACACAATTCCTGCCCCAGCTCAAGCCAGCCATCGCCATATCAAACCCGGCACGTAAGCGACTCCCCCCCCCCTCCAATAACATCCCCTGGATCCTTTCGGACCCGTTCAGGGCTGCCGGTGCTCCCCAACTGTCTTGCCCAACGAGACACGGCGCGATTGACCGCCCGCGATATTACTGCGCGCGCTGTGTGTGGCGCGTGCCATTTTAGTGTGACCGGAGTGTGGCGGAGATCGATCAAACTAGACATGCCGATGCCGTTGGAAGGGTTATGCTTTGCGCGGAGTGGTTGCCACAGTCACTGGCGTAGCGCCGCGAGCCACGAGCCACGAGCTTCACGACGCACCGTCGACTGGCGAGATTAATTATGGTTCGGAAATTGGCGAACAGGGTCGTCTGTTGCGGCATTAGGTATTCCGTAAGGATTATTGCAAACAGTTTGACATGGAATACATACAGTGACCGGCATTCTCTTAATATCTGTTGTAGTACTTGGTTCAAACAATGATGAGCAAACAGTTTTCTGATGAGCATAGAGTCTGCTGTCCTTCGATACACCCATTCCACGTGCAACAACCCGCGCGCAATCGACTTTCTACTGGAGATGCTGGAGGATAAGTGGATTTAACAGTTGTAAACAATAATGGAAGGCACGTAAAACATTAAAACAGCCGTAAATAAAAGCCCTATTAAAAATACAGTGATCAGAGGGCTCTGTTGGAGTCCTAATAATATTTATTGCAATGTGGGCTTTTGCTTTTGTCACAATCATGATCGACCGTCTCTTTCTCTTAAGGGGGAGGCTTCGGTAATTTCTGGTCAACAAATGGCTCATTTTTGATGATTTTTTGTGACGCAGCCATTCAATTTTAGTTTTTCAAGTGAATGACACATTAAACTACAATGTTTGAAGAATATTTAGCTATATTTTGAAGAAGATTTATTAAAAACTTCATCCATGCCATCACATTTATGAAGGAACGTCTGCGGAAAGGTACTTTCTCCGGTGTCCGTCGTAGCTGCGTGATGGGTCATCAGAAAAAAAAACAAATGGATACTCATTTGAAAGATTATAAGTTTCTCCAGGTAACCCAGCCGAGATTTTGTTAAATTTCTAATTTTCCGATTTTTAGTAGATTTTTGAAGTTGAATGCTTTTGTGATGCTTTTTGTCGTTTTGCCACGAACACGATTTTTCAAGATTTGTTTAAAAAAAAGTAGCAACTATTTTCGTGAAATCTCAACGGAGCTACCTGGCAAAGAGTGTACAGATTATGTGTTAAAAATTTCAAATCAATCGGTCCAGTAGTTTTTACGCTGGGCACCGATTTTGAAAACGTTGGTTTTGCGGGAAAAGCTCTTCAAAGTAGCGAGCTGCATGGAGCCTTGTATGAAGCGAGGATTTAAAAAAAAAACTGTAACTTCAGGTCAATGAGGTCATCTATCGTTTGAGATCACTACTAGACAGTCAGATTGAGAAACCTTAAGAATAGGACAACGCACGTGAATAATCCCTGTAAACGCGAGGCTCACTAAGCCAACGGTCGGCCGTTGAGACTGAATACAAATACAAAACATCTAGCAAAGTTTGCCACTGTTTGTCCATCATTTTTGTCTTGTTTGATTTGTCGACAGGTAGTAGTACAACAACTAAATAATAAAAATAACTCTTCGCCTTTCGCTTATTTACAAAATCCAACTCAAAAAATCATAATCGAGCATAATCGTTCAATCACAGCGGAATGAACAGCGAACAGCGCGAGGCAAAAAGAGACGCACATACAAGCAAACTGTTTCTTTGTCGAGCCAGTGCCGGTGGTCTTGACCTTGACCATCGTTGAAAAATAGTTGACCGCAGTTGTACTTCATTTCCCTTTAAATGCCACACCCTTCGATCGTATACCAACTTTCTTTCCGTAACAAAATCGCTAAATTTTCCTGTCGTGGAGGAAACCCCGTCCGGGGTTTTTCTCCAATCATCGAACTCGAAACTCGATCTATGCGCGCTCCCGCGAACAAAGGAATTGAAAGTTTCGCTATAAAGGGCTCTTCTGCTCGGATTCAACCGTTCGTGCACGTGTTTCAGCTACAGCTTTAAATGTTTAAATTTCCGTTGGAAAATCTGACCGAAGTTGCATAGCTTCAGGACATTTAAAATGTTAGTGGCCAAACTGACCGCTGGAATGCGGCAGAAATTTGTCGCATTGCTAATACATGGCGCCATTTTATTTGGGGAGGGTTTACACCCTCATTTGTTATGTCGTTTTAAAGTGTAACTAAATACCTTTAAAACGCAATAAGTTACTGCCCATAATATCGACTATAACATAGTTTTTTCTCCAGTTGAGAATGTCATGTTTGGTGCCTGAAAAGTCCATTTTGCGGGAAGTTTTAAAACCCTTTTTTCATTTCAAGAAAACCGCTGCCAAAAATTATTGTGTGTTGGTTTAAGCTTATTTGGAACATGTTACGGTACGAAAAAAATGTTGAAAACTGTTTTTAAAGGCATATAAGCGGAGTTTTTTTCTTTAAAGACACCGATCGTTCGGGTCCATCATAACAATGGGAAAATACAGTTTTGACGGGTGTCCTGCACTAAGAACCTACGGAAACTACCGAAGTTTTGCTAGAGAACGTTATCAACAATCAATTACCATTTAATTACAATGGATCAATTACCATTTGAGCGATCTCTGAACTAAATAAAAAGGTAAAAATGGGATAACTAACGTGATAAACCATTTGTTTAACATGCTAACGCTCGGCCGCAGCTAGACAAAACTGGTGAAAACTTTTTTTCAAAACGTCGGAGACAAAATGTAGCCCTCCCTGCTGCATTCCCCAGACATTGATCTGTCTGAATACTACTTGGATGGTCGTTTAAAAAAGCATCACTTTTTCAACTTCAAAAATCTGCCAGAAATCGAAAAATTAGAATATCAACCAAAACTTTTCAGGGCTACCTGGATAAACTTATAATCTTTCTAACGAATATCGATCTGTATGTTTCTGATGACCCGTCACGCAGCTACAATGGGCACCAGAAAAAGTATCTTTTCGAAGACACGACTGCCTAAATTTGATGGCATGGATTCATTTTTCAATGAATGATGCTCAAAATAATACCAAATATTCTTCGAAAGTTGTAGATAATTATGTCATTTACTTGAAAAAATACAGTTGAATGGTTATGTCACAAAAAATCGTTAAAAACAGGCCTTTTTGGGCCCAAAAATACCGAAGTCCCCCTTTAAGGACGGCATCGATAAAAGGGTAGTTGCCTAAACGCTTCAAAAGATGAGGAGTTCTTTTACACAGAATTTGAAAATTGCCCAAAATATGGTCAAAAGTAGTGGCTAGCGATGGGTAATATATTTAATAAACAGATTGTTTATCAACAATCTGAAACAGAAGATTTATTGAGAGATAACCGATGAAATTTGGTAAAAATCGACACATGAAAAACTATGAAACTTACACCAGAAACTGTGAATCCGTCAAGCTAGTATGAAAAGCACCGATCAAATGAAGAGCGAAAAGACCGGGGAGGGGGGGGGGGGGGAGAAGAGATGGTTTTCCCACATTTCCACCCTTGGGCACCTATTTCAGGCCAATGGAGCCATATATGTAGTTAGGCGAGGTGGGGGAAAACTGAAAGGTTGCCATTTTTCAATGCTCTCAACAGAACGCACCGACGAGTGGCGGTCCGGCTGACTAACCCACCAGGCGATGCGTTGTAGCGCTTGGCACAGAGAGAGAGAGACACAAAGACTTCCTAGCTAGTAGTAGTAGGCATCGCGTTTCGGCGCGTGAGCGCGTCCATGTTCGGCTTGAATAGTTCGGCCTGATTAAGGCGATGGCGATGTTTAGCAAAAGGGAAACTGCTGCGTTATAATTTGCTTGTGCCACCGCGATTGGTGCTGGCTCCAAGACAATTCACTGCGAGCTAGCGGGCTTATTGTGGGGTATTGGAAATGGTCCGAATTGGTGGCGAGATCAGTCAATTTGATGGTTCCGCTAGTGTTGTTTCGTCAACAGCCATCGTTCGCCGTACGAAGCAGTTGCAAAATTGTTCGTTTTTTTATTATTATTATTATTTAAACATAGCACACCCCACGGGCACCGCCGCTCTAATTGTGTGGCACTTAAGGGGTTTGGGGCTAAGGTATTTGAATGTTGCTGTGACATTAATTTTTACATTTTTTATTAGGAACGCAGAATGCTTTTAAAGAATATGATGTAGATTTTTTTAATCCATCCGAGTAAAACTGACAAAGATATTGATTTTTTAAAAGTCACGCCTCCCGCAGATTCAATGCTTCACGCTACTTTGAAGCGCGTTTCCCAAAAAACCAACATTTTCAAAGTTGATGCCCAATGTAGCATAAAAACTACTGGACCGATCGAGTGGAAATGTTGAACACATATCCTGTACACTATTTGCCAGATAGCTGCGTCGAGTTTTTATAAAAATGTCGATACCTTTTTTTTATCTAATACTTGTATCTTTTTTTATCTAATGTGTAAAACTTGTACTCATGATCGTAACAAACGTACTTCTTCCACTTTAAAAATCTGCCAAAAATCGAAAAATGGGATATTCAAGCAAAACTCAAAGAGGCTAGCTGGATAAGCCTATAATTTATGAAAAGGTGGTTACGATGGGCACCGGAAAAAGTGCACTTTTACAGACATGCACTCAAAAATATGATGCCATGGATGCAGTTTTCAATAAATCGTCGGAAAATATACTTTGAAAAGTTAAAGTATATTGCGGCATTTGCAAAAACATGGATAGGTAGAAGATTTTCTTTAAACAAAACGACCAAAATGAACCGATTTATAGATCCGAATCAAAAGACTTGCCTGCCTAAGCGACGAACCCGGTTTGATCGTTGATCAATTTAAAAAATCTACCAAAAATAGAAAAATAGAAAAAAATCCACAAAAACTCAACGGGGCCAGCTGAATAAACTTCTAATCTATGAAAAGAATATGGATTTGCGTAGTTTCAATTACCCATCACAAGGCTACGATGGGTACCGTGAAAAGTACCTCTTTTGCTGACATGCACTCCCATATTTGATGCCATGGATGAAGTTTTCCAAAAATCGTCCCAAAATATACTTTGAAAAGTTGAAGTTTATTGCGGCATTTGCAAAAATATGGATAGGTAGATGATTTTCTTGAAACAAAACGTCCAAAATGAACCGATTTATGGATCCGAATCAAAAGACTTGCCGGCGTAGGCGACGAACCCAAAAATCGAAAAATAGACAAAAAATCCACAAAAACTCACCGGGGCTAGCCTATTATCTATGAAAAGAGTATGAATTGGTGGAGTTTCGATTACCCATCACGCGGCTACGGCACGGGCACCGGAAAAGTACCATGTTTGCAGACACGCCACTCAAAAAAACGATACCATGTATGAAATTTCCAACAAATTTTCCCCAAAACTACATGTAAACATTCTTGAAAACATGTTATTTAGTATGCCATCCAGATGAAAACAATAAGCTGAAGAGCGCGCTCGCGCGCGCGTGTAAAAGAAGAAACAATCTGGACGGCAAGTTATCGAAATAATAATAATCTTGCTTCATCTGCGTACATTTGGAATGCTCGATTAGGAAGTAACGTTCACAAACAGCAAACAGCGATACCGGAGGGTCACAATGAAGCTGGAAGATAGCGCACTATCTAGTTTGATGCCTGGTAGATTCCGTTGCACAGCTTGGAACGCAATGGAACCTTATCGCTGATCGCGCATCGCCGCCTTGCCCAGACAGGGGGACCAGTGCGCAAAAGGCTGGAAGCGATACGTCCGTGCGATGCAGTGTCAAACAGTGGCCATGAAATCAGTTCCTCTAGCGTCACTGTGCGCCCGTTTCGGTGTGGAGCAGAGTGCAGAGCACTGGCGTGCAATGGCGTGTGGCAGGGCTGGCTGTAATAGGATGGCTAATGAATGAGTTAACGGAGTACGGTAGGGAAACGATTGGTGGCCTGGCCTGGTCTCAATATGGCCCTTGAATACTTGCGTGATGCAGCAGCAGCAGTAGCCACGGCGAGGATGTTACGGTTGTGCGAGCTTACGCAGCCCAAACAAGAGCCTGACGCAACAAGAGCGCCCCCCCCCCCCCCCCTGGGTTAATTGAACACTTTCAACTGCCTGTCGCCACCGCCCATCGATTTCTGCCATTGGTGCTGCCAAGCTGGAAAGTGAGGAGTTTCCAATAAAGGGCCCGCTCTGTGGCCCGCGCACTCGGTTTCCCATTGCTTGTTCTATTCGCACCGGCGCAACTGGTCGGCCTGGCCGGTTTGCAGGTGGTGCAAACCGATGCGGAACGCTTTCCGTGCGGCCTTCCTGGTTGCTACCTGCAGCAGCGTGCAGCATCAGAGACCCGGTCATACCCAGCATAAACTGGCACTGGCACTGACGCTCTCTTTTTTTTTTCTTCTTTTTCTTTTTCTCCACCACACACCCCAGCATACACACACCCGCTTACTACTTCCTGCGATCAACCGTATCCGCGGAAGGTTGTTTTTTTGTTTTTTTTTTTTTGGTTTTTGGGTGCCCCGCTAAACAGATTAGAGTAAGGTGGGGTAAAAGTGCGAGTGGGGCAAAAGTGCGATTTGAGGTTTTTTAAGCACAGAGCGCCGTAAAATTTACAACTTATACATGGATTAGTAAAGCATTAAATAACTCACTTTCACACGTAAACACTGCTTTGCAGAATGCGAGTGCTCAGAGAAATGTGGTAAAGTTTGTTTTTCGTTTAAATATTGTAATATTCTAACGCGCGGTAAACGCGTTTTGGTAAACAAAGTAATAGTTTTCGTAAAAGTTTTAGTGTGCTTTTTGTAGCTATTACCAATGTCTATCAAATGGAGTGTTACACACTTTTATACGTTTTCCCAATCTTTAGTTATTTGGTGTAAAGCCCTAAAATCCATAGTGGGGCAAAAGTGCGAGCCACGAGTGGGGCAAAAGTGCGAATCAGAAAAATCAAACATTTGTTTTTTTTATTGATTCATTGTTTTCATTGACAGAACTCGTGAAAATATCAAATAATCAGACACCTGTAAAACGAAAACTTCAAAAACTGATAACCAGCCATTGAATATTGATTCGCATATGCCACATTCATTCGATAACTAAATCTACTGCTCCTCCAAATTCAACATCTTCAATTGCCTATTGGACATCTTTTTATGCTTCCAATTAACATGCTGACTGCAGAGAGAAGCATAAACCGCTCTTAATTTCTCTTCGAAATGTCCTGGAATTTCTTGAGCAAATGTGCTCAGAGCACTTCAACTGCAACCGTACAGATGTCCATGGAGCAGTCGGATCTTGTATCCTTTGCAACAATTAAGCTCTGCCGAAATGAGAGGAGCCACAGCAAAGCCAGGAATGACACCAGCGATCTGAAGTTATTATCAATGCGCCATTCAAGGAAATATTAGATCTAAAATCTAAAGAGATGTCTAAAGAGCAAGCAGAAAAGCGGTGAAACAGACCAACTAAACGTAAAAAAATAGTTCAATGAATCACAAAGAACTAAGGAAAGAGCAAAGATTGAAAAATACTGAAACTGCACACATGAATTCGTGAATAACTGCTGCATTTTAAAGGATCGCACTTTTGCAAAAGTGCGATTCGAAGGTTGCCTGGGAATTATGAATTTTAACCATTAAATTGTCACTTGATTGAGCTGATACTTTTAGAGTAGAGAGGTAAATAGTTGTTGGATAAATCAATGTTTTTTTTTTCAATTGTAACTTAATTCGTTTCTTTAATAAAAATCAAAATCCACTAAGGTCGCACTTTTGCCCCACCTTACTCTACAGCACAAACGGGGAGATAATTTTTGCACTCCTACCTACCTACCGGGGTCCTTCCCCGGTGTTTGGGATCTTCCCTTTCTCTTTCCCCCTGGCTTTTACCCCTTTCTTCCGAGTGGCGTGGTGATTATGGCAAATCAACGGACTCGGGGCCGAAGGGAGACCCCAAAAAACAAAACAAAAAAAAAAAAGAAATGCACAAACGTCGCAGCGGAGGGGGTGACTAGGAGAAACCCAACGTGCGTTTCGACCGCCCTCGACTGGCTCGATCGGTCTGGCAGCGACACGGCGGAGACCGAGGAGGCGGAACGTGGCGTGGCGTGGCGTGGCGTGGCGTGCTGGCCGGTTCGGCAATACCGATGTAGCGATGCATTTGGGTGCCGTCGACATTCCCGACGAGTATAAAACCACACCGGGCACACTGACCGAACCACAGTCTGCAAACAGTCCTAGAGTCCAACGCATCTTCCGGCTCTCAGGAGGTTTCAGTACTCGGGCGTTCTTTACAACAGCAAACACAAACAAACAAAAAAAACAAAGAAGTGGTTCCCCTGCTGCTGCTCCAGCATTACAACAAGCAACTCCCGTTCAACAAATCAATCTAGTGCTAGAGTGTTTTGTGGGCCCGTGGACGAGTGCTAGAAGCTGCCTAGCCTAGCTGGTGACTGTATCGGGGTGTGTTGGTGTGGCGTTTAACTTGGAAGCCAACATGAAGCTCTTCGTAAGTAGCATCCGTATCCGTCTGTGGAAGCTAAGCCTAGCCTAGCTACTGCTGGCTAAAGAGTTAGTGCTATCAATTCAGCACTCCAGTGGGTGTGTGCGTGGCTGCGAGGACGAGACGGGGCGGGTGTTTTGTTTTCTCTGAAAAAGTGTTCACCTTCCCTTTGTTAATCGTTGCTCTGCTTTTGTGCTCTCTTTCTCTCTCTCTCTCTCTCTCTCTCTCTTTCTCTTGTCCCTCATATTGTTCCGATTGCAGGTGATCGGATCGGCTGCACTGTTGCTGTCCGTGGCGTCGGCATCGTACCTTGGCGGGCCACTGTCATCGCAGTTCCAGTCGCACAACGGTCACGGTGGCTACGCGTACGGTTACACCGACCCGAACTCGCAAAAGTACGAGCAGAAGGATGCGCACGGTGTAACGCACGGTCACTACTCGTACGTCGACGCAAACGGCCACCTCCAGAAGGTACACTACACGGCCGATCCGATCCACGGTTTCCGGGCGTCGGGCACGAACCTGCCGAAGGGTGGTGGTTCGGTCGGTGCAGCGGACGTCTCGCAGGCCCACTACGGTTACGGTTACGGTTACGCGCACGCCCCGGTCGTGCTCGGCCACGATGGTGCCCCGCTCGAGACGCCCGAGGTGCAGGCGGCGAAGGCGGCCCATTTTGCCGCCCATCTGGAGGCGAAGGCACGGCTCCACAAGCGCTCCCTCTACTCATCCTGGGCGTACGCCCACGCCCCAGTCCACATCCACAACGGTGTGCCGGTAGAGACGCCCGAGGTGCAACACGCCAAAGCCGAGCACGCGGCCGCCCACGCTAAGGCCCTTCACTACGGTGGTACCGGTGGTGCCATCGCCGACACGCCCGAAGTCGCGCACGCTAAGGCCGCCCATGCTGCTGCGCACGCCAAAGCCCGTGCCGGCGGCCACACCATCGCACCGGTTGCCGTTTACGCGCAAACCGCGGCCCACGGTCACGCTTACCATGGTCCGCTGCATGTACCGGTGATCAAGAACGGTGTACCGGTGGAGACGCCCGAGGTCCAACACGCGAAGGCGGTCCACTTTGCCGCGGTCGCTAAAGCCAAGGGACATAATACGTACGCACCCTCCCACTCCCACTCCTACTATCCGCAGCACATCCCCGTCATCCACAATGGTGTACCGGTGGAGACGCCCGAGGTCCAGCACGCCAAGGCTGCGCACTTTGCGGCCCTAGCCGAGGCCAGCGCACGCAGCTGGGCTGCCCCCGCTGGCACGACCGGGCACGACGAGGATGATGGATCGTACGATGCCCGCTGGGAGAACCAAGATTACTGACCAACTGCTGGCACCAAATACTACACGCCGCCCCCCCCCCCCCTTCCCTCCTCGCTTCGTTCGTGCCTTGCTCTCTCTCTCTCTCTCTGCATTTCTTTTTATCTAACTTTTTTTTTTTAACGGACGATAACACGTCCACTGCTGGCATGCCACTAACTACTGCTGATCGGTGGAGTCGTAAATGCAGCATTAAAAAAAAACAAAACCGGGAATAAACGACACCAACAAAGAAGGGCAACGCAACGGGCATCTAACAGCACACTCCTAACCCCGCCCGCCAGGTCCGTGGTGCAAACAGATGCGATGGTAATCGAGCATCAGGATAGCGGCTACAGAAAGACCTCAATATAGCTGCGCGCCCCCTGGCGTGCGTGCCCGAATCTTCCCACCGGCATGTTCTTCCCCTTGCTCCTGGATTCATTCGAGCACACATCCATGTCCGACGGGATGTCCGCCGTTTCTGATTGGATCCACGCTCCATGCCCAGCGTACGTAGGAAGCAAAGAGGCAAGCAACGTTAGACGGCGGGTTGTTTGTGGTCTACAACAATGGGAAGAAAACGAAGCGAAAACAGAAAATTGATGAAAGGATGTTGCTAATACCGTCGGCAATCGGTACACGGGCAGCGACCACACAGAGGGAACCACCCGTTTTTTTTTTTCCATAGCCACTGCCAAGATCGAACGTGAGCATCAGTCAGGGTCCGCTTTCTTGCCTGTCTTAAGCTCGAAGCATCGGGCGGCATGGATTGAAAAGCAGAAATAAACTATCAAACCCCGGCAACAAGCGCTCCAGCAACAACCTGTACCAAACAACAGCAGGATCTACAGGGCAGCAGCTATTCTATAAGCAATGCATACTTGATATCCGCAAATAAACAGATGAATAAAAGGAACGCCTTGCTGTTTGTAAAACAATGTTTAATCTTAGCTATACCACAGATGCCGGCCGGCAACGAGGCTCTCGTGCAGCACCACAATGGTCTGCGCTGAACTCATGATCAACGCAATTCAAGGCACCCGATGCAACGCCAACGTAGATGTTCGCTTTTTCTCCAAAAACTATCAAAGGTGAAATGGATCTCTTGTCTACCTTTTTGGGTAATCTTTCAGTGTTTTCATGTTCGAATTCTTTTCACATCACATCGTTGATATCATTTTCCAGTTTTATTAGCAAATAATGTTGGGAATTCAATCAGTTGTTTTTTTTTTTTCTACAAATATCAGTAAAGATCAGAGAATTCAATCAAGCTTAATTAAGGTAACCGGGAGCTATCCAATTTTTTTTTATATATATAGCGGAAGCAATCGACGAAACGGTCCGTCAAGCGGTTAATCACAACGCCCAGTATTTATCTTCGGTCCTTAGTGTTGTTCACTTCACTAGCTATAAAAAGCTGTAAACAGCCTAAATTCTTCACAGAGAGATTACAAGAAATCCTCCGGTTTCTTTCATTACATATACGATACGTTTTGCTTCTTGCTCGCTCCTCGAAAGGTCCTTTCAAACGCTCACTGTTTTTGTTCTCCTGAAACGGTTAGATTACAAAACAACGCGCATCATTGGTTTTTTTTATATTATATACTAAAAAATAGCACTTCTTGGTGTCATTTAGCTACAATTTGTTTTTTTTTGTTTTTCTGTTTTGGAGAACCTTCACATCGATATTTCTATTTCATCTTTTCTATTGTTTGCTCATGAATTCATCTGGAGAATGCCTGACAACAATGGACCTACTCTCGAGCAAGATTGGATGTGTTACATCTGCTACACGTAAGCTCCCTCTAGTATTCACTGCTGCCAAAAGCCCAGCTTACGCTTCATGCAATAATCGGTGGACTAAAAAAGAAAATTATAATATGTTAGATATTTGTCACTCTCTCATTGTCAAGAGGATAAGGGAAGATTTCACTCACCTTGCACTCTTTGGCAGTCTGTTCATCCTTACACCAATAAGAGGGCCCCCAGCTGCACTGGTTCTGGCCAAGCAGAATGGCATGCTGTTTCGGTACATTCTCCGAGACTGCGTCGTCTGAATCCGACTCGCCCGTCACTAACTCGTGATTGTCATCATCATTTCCTTCTTCCGATGCAAACTCTGGCATCGATTCTTCATTCATTGTTGGCAACATTTTGCTGCACATATCGATGTTGACACAAACCTGTTCCCGCTCGATCGAGTGCTTAAGCTGCTTTATCATGCTGATACCGTAGACCGAGAGCAGACGTTCGCACTGGGCGTAATGTTTGGCAGCTAACTCGTTGCAAATACGGCTTGCGTACTTACTGACCTCCTGCTCGACGGGAATCTCACTTAACAGCTCATCGAGTCCCTTGACTGCACCCTGACAAACTGCACATTCGACAATTTCTTCTGCAATGCATATTAATCGTTAGCCGAACACGAAAAAAAACGGATATTTGAATAAATGCATATTCGTATTCGTATGAACACATCATACCGCCATAAACGACCATACTTACTCTTCGACTGCTCTAGCAAAGCAACCTGGTGCTTTTCCTGCGGTTCACATAGCTCCAGCTTTGTGCACATTTGATGTGGTGGCAGGGTGTCCAGGAACTTGATGATCACTTCGCCGTACTGATCGATGAACTTACTGCACTGTTTGTCGATCGTGGCCGGTAGTTTGCTGCAGACGTTGCGCACCGCGCGCTCGATGGTTTCGCGTGTGTTCTTGTCCGCCAGTTCCGATTCCAGCTTAACCATAACGAACTCACAAAGCGCACATTGTGGTGGCTCCGAACCGTACACACTTCCATCGCCACGAACCACCAACGGTGTCGTGAGGACCTGCTTCGGTGGTTCTACAATAGCTGGCTCAATGACGTAATCTAGCAACGCCTCGTCAACCTCTGTTAAACGATGCAATAAAAAGGAAGGGACGATGAGCAATATTAGCGGTAGGTTAGAGTTACTACTAACCCCTACTTATTGCTTATCAACATGATAAACTTACGCTCTTCGATTGATGCTTTCGTGATGCAAAACCCGAGAACGTGACAGATCTCTTTTGGTGACAGTTGCTTCAGTACAAGGTCGATTATCTGATCGGCATGCTTCTGGACGTACTGCTCGCATCTATCGCGATACTCTTTCATGCGCTCGCAAACATGATCGAGGGCATTTTCGATCTCCGCTCTGTTCTTCTTGTTCTTGACGCGTTTCTCGACTTGTTTCACCATCTCCTGGCATACCAGGCACTGCGTCGAGCCGATTGTAGCAGATTCGTCCTCCATTGGCTGTCCGTTGACGGTGTTATCGGGAATTTCATTCGTTTCGATGTCGCCGGAGATGGCCGGGCTGCCACCGATGAGCACCTTTCGCGGCCGTTGCTCATATTCAAGCTCCAAACTCAAAAGGCTCAGATCAGGGCGCTTGTCGACGCAAAGCTTCAAAAACACGCATATTTCTTGGGGTGTAAAGTCGGAAGCCAACATTTCGACCAGTTCTGCGGTATAAGTGTCCACAAAGTCGGTGCACTCCAGGCGCAGCTTCGGTGAGAGGTGCATGCAGAGCCGAGCCAACGCGGACTCGATGTTGTGCTTCGAACGATCGGTTTTTACCGATTCTTCCAGCTGGCTAACAGCGAAAAGACAGAGCGGGCAAGTTGGCTTGCCGTTACCAGCCTGTACATCAACCGACACCTCTACCTGTGCCGGAGCAAACACCTCTGCATCGGGACTGGCTTGAGCCGGGCAGAATTTCAGCGTTGGGCAGATCTGGCGCGGGTCCATCGATTGGATCAGTAGCGCAATTACAGCGTCACCATACAGATCGACAAAGTTGTGACACTCGCCGCGAATGGACGAAGGCAGGCGGTCGCAGGTCGTGCCGACAACATGCTTGATCTCATCCTCGTTCGCCGGTTCACTCAGCGCTTCTTGTACAAAGTGCATGAAGTACTCGCAGAGTGTACAAAACTTGCCATTATCCGTGAGCTGCAGGACGCTTGGGGCACCCATGATACGATCAATCGGTAGTTGAGCTTGTTGAATTTCCATAGCTGACAGAATCGGCTCGTTGCTGCCTAGTATCGGACGACGAACAGCGGAAGAATCAGACTCGTGCTGAACTGCGACTACGACAGGCAACAAAGGCATCAATGGACCATCGGATGGAGTATTCTTGGGGCAAACGCCAATCATGAAGCAGGCATCGTTGCTGTTTAAGTTGCGCACCAAGGTTTCGTAGATCTCGGCGTAGTACTGGTCCACAAGGCTCGTGCATTCTTCGGCAAATGATTTAGTCTGCTTGCACAGTCCTTCTAGTACCTGCTTGAACTCCAGCTCGGTTGTATTCGCAATCAGTACGTCACGCAAATGATCGACCAATTGCTCGCACAACTTGCACGGTACATCGTCGCCATTGCTACAGTCGTTGGTAGTGCATTTCGACGACACCCGAAGAACTCCAACGCCACTAAGCGGGCGTACCTCAATCGAATCCGCATCGTCATGTTGGTGGAAGTTAGCAGCACAAACGCCACTAAGATGACAGATCGCATCAGGCGTCAAGTGCGTGTTGAGGTGTTCGTAGAGCTCACTGAAGTACGTTATTACGATGCTTGAACAAGCATCAGAGTACGATGACATCTGACCGCAGAAGCGTAGAAACCCTTCCAGCACGTTATCCCTATCTGATGCGTGGAATCGCTGCACAATCGTTGTGGAAATGTCGTTACATTGCTGGCAACCGAATTGCTGGTCAGCTTGCTCGCTCATTTCGCTGGATTGCGGTGATTTGGTAGCAGGCATTTCAGCAAGCATCTTATCGATGGCCGCATTATTGCACAGTCCAGCCACACTGCATACTACGTTTGGGTTCATCTGCGAGGCAAGCGCCTCTACTAGTTCCGGAACAAAGTCGTCTGCCATTTTTCGACACTCCTTCTTCACCACTTTTATCGGTATCAAGTTGCACGAACCTTCGAAAACAGCCTTCAGGTCAGACTGTGTTTCGTTGCTTTCGAGCTGGTCGCGCGCTTGACGCACCATATCCAAACAAATGTTGCAGATCTCATCGTTATCCACTGGATACCGATGTGTCTCCCACACCGATTGAATGCAGTGAGAAACGGCACCGCACGATTTCGCGTTGCTGATGGACAGAAAAATGAAAGAATGCTATTCAAAATGTTTTCTTTTTATCGAATACCACAACAAATACGACCATTGCTGGTATCATGCTAAAAAAAAACCACTGTAACTTTAAGTAAATTTGCAAATATGGTGGTGCAACATGGATGGTGGTAATTGTACATCATCAAACTAAATCAGCAAATGCCAGTCCAGGAAAGAATAATTGTAGTCAGGAACAGATGCAATAACGCAACCATTTGGGTATGATCCATGAAAGCATCTCAACACAATTATAGAATCATCAATGATATGCATAATGTTCGCCGCATGGCAGACCATGTTACGCTAAAGGGTTTTTAGCCTTTTTGTAACGTGAAGAAATGTAGCCTCGATCAATTTATGATAAATAGATATTCATTATTATTTTTTAAATCAATAAGGCATTGCGAGAAGCTCGCTGACACAGTAATGCCAAATATAAGTAAGCCCATTTAATAACATTTAGTAATCTACTGACGCAACCGCTCAAGGCTTTAACTAGCTACAGCACATTACTCTAAGCTGCGACCTTGTGGCAACATTTCACTCCGCACCTTCGTCACTTCACGTAGAGACGAGCAGACGCCATGGCCACTCAATAAGAACATCCAGGTTGTGATTATGCAATGTACAAATCCCTTAGCCTTGCAATGCGGGGAAGGGCAAATATTTAAAATGGTACGTTGAGCATAAATTGGATCTAGACATGACGACTGGATCAGAAGCGCCAGTTATGTGCTTCCATTCCATTTGTGCTACCCACAGGTAAGCCAATATGTAAACCGCATTCTGCATAACGAACAAAGTTAAGCTTGCAGATTCGCCATACACAAATAATAATATCGATGTGATCAACAATATTGAAGGTGAATGTCCACCCGGTAAAGGACGCTTGTAGGACATTTAAATGCTAACGAATGAGAAAGCGCGTGTAATGCTATAACTTGCCTTAGATTAGCACACCAGTAGGTCGGTCCCCAGGTACACTCTTTGGCGCCCAGCATATGCTTGGTACCGGCTTCAGTCGCCTGCTTGATTGGTGAGCCTTGTACGAATGCGAGGCCTGCAACACGTGATGGTTGGTTGATGATCGCCATGTTCCGGTGAGCGAAAAGAGATTAACAACATATTAGAAATGTAATATACTTAATGTTCTACCGAATATATAATGTGCTTCATATCCTACAATTCCGATTATAAAATCGGTTCATGTGTTATCAACCTCAATCGTCCCATGTATTCTTTTGCTTTCATGATCATGCTTTTGTTCCATTGCGTTGAAAAAATCCTTGCAACAAGATCTCGGTGTACGAACATTTATGCATTATCAAAAAGCATTATCAGTAACATTGAGCCTTGGACTTACTCACTCCCGAGCGCAACGCATACATCGATGCCATGAATGCGCATTTTCAACAACAACTCGCTTTATCAGTCATGAACAAAGGAAAAGGCTTCGCTCCCAGTCATCATGTTTCACATACACGCAAACTATCTCGCTAATATTCTGCTACGGAATTTCAACACAACAAACCAATTTAATCGCGTTCGCGTTTGCACTGATAGATCGTCGAATGGCCCGCTATTGAGCACAGAAGCCATATGAGTCAGAAAAGGTTCGCGAAGTCGCGCTACAATGCTAACTACTAAAAAATTGCAGGCTAAACGAATTTTGTTTTACTTACCCATCAACAACAGCAAGCAGCCTACCGCGGCAGACAGGTACTTCTCCATTTCGTACCCGTGTACACAACCAACCTTGCCGAGTTTATTTCTCTGTCTCCACCGAAAACAATGTAGTTAGATCTCGTTGTAAGTTAGAAGCTAAAAGATCAAGAATATAGAGGGAAACATTAACGGCGTCATGAGTCATAGGCCAGAGAGAGAGATAATCTTTAGCAAAACATTGATCAAGCTTCCACAAACCAACGACGCAAAAACAATCGTAAGCGTTTGTATTAATATTTTGCACCGTTAATATTTACTTGCTTCTGTTTAACTTCTACTTACTTTCCTCAACTCTTCCTAACTATTTTTCTGAACACCGAAACTCTCTTGTTGTTCACACTTTTATGCTCAACAGCCGAACGTAAAATGATGGCAATTGATTGGATCTTCCGCGTAGTAGGCTCGGATCGGCTGACGTACCTCGATGACTGGCCGTCTACGTCTTATTGGGCGGTAAAGGAGTGAAGAGTCCAACACAATTTTAGCTCTCCAGAAACACAAAGGAATAACAGAGAAGAACACTCGTAAACGGGTACATATAAAGCACACACACAGACATACCTCATACACACAGACACATCGAAAAGCAAATCATTCACAGTGGTGCGCTACAATTGTGCTTCTACTTACAACTGGAGCGTTAAAAACAAAGGTAAAAAAGATTAAAACCATCAGCAAAATGGTAGAGTAAAAGATTGAAATAGGCTCCCCGACTCACGGTGAGTTACTGAGTGACCGAAAAAAACACTTTTTAACTGATTACATGGATAAAAAACTAAAATATACCCCCCCCCCCCCTAACTCAAGGAGAGTTACTGAGTGACCCCAAAAACCGCTTTTTAACTGATTAAATGTATCTTTTTCACCCCTCCCTCCTCCCAAATACATTAATTTACGTTTCCGCATATTTTTATTAAGTTTTTGTTGCGAAAAAACCGCTTTTTAACTGATTAAGTGTAACTTTTTAACCCTTCCCCCCCCTTCCTTATTACATTAATTTACGTTTCCGCATATTTTAATAAAGATTTGGTTACCAAAAATGTTGAAATTAGTGATTTTTTAGGTAACTCAGTAGCTCACCGTGAGTTGGGGGGGGGGGGGGGGGGGGGGGGGGGCTATTTAAGTCTTTTACCGCCCACTCGGGAACATGCGGGAACGTAAATAAATGTATTTGCGAGAGGCGAGGGATGAAAAGTTACATTTAATCAGTTACGAAGGGACTTTTACGATCACTCAGTAACTCTCCGTGAGTTTTAAAGCGTTAAAGGTAAAAGACTAAAATAGGCCCTCCCACTCACGGTGAGCTACTGAGTGACCAAAAAAACCGCTTTTTAACTGATTAAATGTATTTTTTCCACCCATCTCCCTTCCCTAATACATTAATTTACGTTTCCGCATATTATACTGGAGATTTGGCTGTCAAAAATGTAGAAATGAAAAAATGTAGAAATTGGCGATTTTTTCGGTCACTATTTTAGTCTTTTACCGTAGCTTTTTTTCGGTCACTCAGTAGCTTACTGTGAGTGGCGGGGCTATTTTAGTCTTTTAACCTTTATTTTTACCTTTTAGCGGTCTATTCGCGCTCTATTCTTTTAGTCCTTTTAGCGGTCTATTCTTTTAGTCGGACGGGTTAACCGTGCTTTTCAACCTCTCCTCTATTGAGATGCCGTGAAGCGGTTGTGAAGAACAAATTGCCCAGTGGGTAGCTTGTCTGTTCCAAGAACATTTTGTACGCGTTTGTCATTTTCTGTGTGACAGCGGCTTTATGTAGAAATAGCTGTACATGTACAGTCTTTGCTAGCAAATCGGTGTGTAGGTACGGAGCGTTGGTGGGTACAAACACTAGCAACGACGGAACGCCCGTGTACCGTTTTTTGAAATCCCCGAATACCACTAGCCCCCGACGGCGGTGGACAAATGTCCTCGTTGTGATAAGTAACGCGGGTCGGTTGAATGGTGGTGCCAGCGTAAGCCAGAAGGATTGCAGGTGCGTACCCGATTGGCAAGGTAGTCGTAACCGTGTCCGAGGTTCCGAGTGGATCGAAGCAAGCGGGCGGAGGTTAGAGTGTGCGAATATGGCCAACATGTGTCACTAGCAGGCAGAAGTTTGGAGAAAGTCGGCGTTCCAACAGCGGCTACGGTCCGTTCCCGTGGGCAGAGCCGATGTGGGTATGTGAGTGCGCGCGTTTGTGTGCCGCTGACCGAACCACCGCCGCAATTTCGGCGGTGTTTTTTCTCGTATTACGGCGGTTCTGTTTAGTTCGCCTCTAACCGAGAACTCTGTTCCTGTTCCACATTTCAATCCGAATTGCTCTACAGTTTTGGGTTGGGCTTGCGACTTAAGCAAATGCGCATTTCGTAAAACCCCCATCATCGACACATCGACATACATCAGCTAAATACCAAAAGAATGCTAAATCAACCGTCAAAATAGAACCGCCGGTGTATGTACAACAATGGTACTATCATGCCGAACCATCCATCCATCAACCAACCCAAACGAACAATCAAACCTAGGCTAGGGAACGTGTCGCTTGTGAAAGAATCTGAAAGCGTGTTTTCCTAGGCAGTAGGCGGTGGCCGCTACCGACCGAGTTCAGCCGAGCTGCGTGTTGCTGGCCGCTAACTTTAGCTTGTTGTCGGGTACTCAAGCAGGAATTTTCCAGACTAAACTAGAGCACACCTAGCTGTCGGAGTTAATAAAATAAGTGCGTGATTTTTTTTTCTCAAACAAATTTTCAGATCGGCGAAGGTGAAGTGCATAACTCAACCCAGGTGTAAAATATCGTACTGACCACTGCACCGTCTGTGAACTCAGATAAATCAAATGCGGCCCTTCCGCAGTAATCGGGCCGAACAGCAGGTAAGTAAGCAGCGGCTGATCGAGACGATGAAAATTGAGTATTGGAAAAATATATATATATATATATATATATATATATATATATGTTTGTGTATGTGTGTGTATATATTTTAATGTGCTTTGCTATCCTTTTAGCCTCGCCGTGCTACTGCGACGCGTCGGGCTGCTGCGGCGAAAGAAGTAGTAGTCACACTCAGGCTAGTCAAGGGGCTAACCTCTTTTGGCATGAAGCTGCAGCAGCTCAGTACTGGCGAATTCGTGATTGCTAACATCATCGAAAACAGTCCGGCATCTTTATGTCCCAAGGTTTGTTATCCTTTCCAAGATATATTCTGTTAAAGCTGTGTATCTCAAAACCCAAGCGCCCTAATCAGTTCTGACAAAAAAAAAAAAAATACGTTCGTTGCTGACTGGTCCGCGTCGGGCGGGATGGTTTTGCATCGCTTTATATGTTTCGTTGTAATTACTTCAAAAAAGTCAAATACCTAAAACAATCGCTGCGTATATTGTGGTTTGATCACTAGTTTTAATAAGCACTTCAATTTTGACTTTGGCACGCTTTGTTTCATTATTATTCTCATTTCTTTTCATTATCCTGTATTATTGCACATTAATCACTAACTATGCGTAACTAATATTTTCTTCTTGCAGATGGAGATTGGCGATGTGGTGCTTTCTGTGAACAATTCGGTTCTGTTAGGACAGAAACCGTCTTTCGGTACTTCACTCAGTCTTCTACAAGCCCAAACAGCTTCACAACTATAATTTAAGCACACGCTGTTTTAACATATTCCGTTGCATTTTCGGATTGCGCGTGATGTATTGGGTTTCTAATCTATCTTCTTTTTTTTTCTTTCTCGTAACAGCTCACCAAGCCATACGTCTTTCTCCTAAGACAATGCATTTACGTTTAAAAAAAGGTACGTGTGCGAAGGCTGGTTTGACAGCACAATAGAAACTCGTTGTTATCATTAGTTTTTGATTTACCATCGCAGATCCAAACGTCAAAGAGAATGTTCATCGAATGTTCAAGATTCCGCGGGCTTCAACCGGAATGGACCCTAAAACTAAAGAATATACTATAAATATAGTAACTCCATGTAAACCAAACGACGAAACCGGTTATGGATTTCATCTCATTAATACCGACATAGTCGACCACGCGATTTGTGAAATACTTCCCGGATCACCGGCTGCTGCATTTGGTCAGGTACTTTTTGAAGGCAGTGGAATATTCAAATGATCACGACTGAAATTGGAGAATTATTTAAAAAAAAAGCAGGATGAAATCAGAATTATACTTTTTTCCTTCCATCTGTTCCTTTCAGATCGAGATTGGTGATTTTTTCATTGAAATCAACAATCAGGATGTGCGATATAAGGCACCTTTCCATGGTAAGGGTTTGTAGAATTGGTGTTAATAGATAGTGCTTCAGTGCATGTTTGATCTTTAACAGCATCATTGTTGTTTGAGAATTTTTTTTTATTATTCTTAAGATATTCGATTTCAAAGCGATTGCTAATACATTCATACAATGGTCAGAAATTCCAGGCAAAGCAAAGTTTGCAATATCAATTGTGTCCTTTTTTCAGTTCTCAGATGTCTTCGTCTCGCAAAAGTGCCTATAGAGGTACGACTTGGGCGTGGTATGTATTGCATATTATTCGTAATGGAATATATACTTCTTAGAGCTAATGTTATGCTTACTTTGACACAGTTTCAACCGTAACGTGCCACATTCAGCAGCATATAGAAAATAGTCTACGAGTAAAACGAATGTCCCAGTCGCAAAAGGATCTGAGCGAACCATCAACGAGTGATAATGAAGAACTGAGTAACGAGGAAGCGAAAACAAGCGGAAGCCTAAATTCATCTCCTCAGAAAGCGTCTGCAATTCCTTCGCGTCGAGCAATATCGGCCCTGGACGCCAAAGAAACCACACCTTCCTGGTTGCCACTTCAGGACAACAAAGAACGGAAGCGACCATCAGTCAGCAGCCTTAACCAAACAGAATCCGCAAGCCGTCTCTCCAAGGTTCCCTCTCGCATGTTCGTCCAGGATCCCACTCCACGGCAAAAGACCGCGGATAACTTCGTTGGCCAACCCATCTCTTCCTCCAAACGCGATGCCTTGGAGTTTTTGCCCACGTCGTCTTGGATTCCGCTCCAGGACAGCAATAGTCGGAATCGGGCCAAAATCCCTCGCTCCAACCAATCGGAGTCAAGTGCACGTCCTTCGAAAATTGTTCCTCCTTCTAAAACGTCCTTCAGTGAGCAGCTGGGTCCACTGTCACTCGCACGTGCCACTCGCACATGTCAGTCGGAGCCAGCTACTCGGCGATCCAGGATTCCACATTCAACAACGAGCCCTCCCAGCTCCCTTAAGTCTTCGGAAAAGGTACTCTCAGGGCGTCATCACACACCTACCCAAGTGCCCCGTCCGCTGCAGACGAAAGAAAGCGTCAACAGCGATGGAAATAAAAGTGATACGAAGCAGCTTTTGATGGCTGTGACGGCCCAGCTCATTGAAACAGATGTAAGTATTGCAAAATAGCAGAGCAAATGTAAGCAAAGCAATATCGCGTGAATATTACATTCTGATTCTGTGTGTGCCGTCTTCTAGCTTCCAATTCCTTCCCAGCATCAAAAGAATAACAATTTGCCCGAAGGATGTGACGATTTGTCGTCGGCTCCGACGAGCGTGTCGAAGGAACAATCAAGTAGCGTGAGCAGCAGCATGTTAATGGATGGTGCTCAGGATATAGACGACGACCAAACACAACCACCGACCACTTCTTCATCGCTCTCGCCCACCGACGTTGAAAATGTTGCAGAAGGTGGATACGGTGGCGCCAAACCTAAGACGGAATCACCGCTACACGGTGCTTCGAGTGCCAACAATAATTTCGGCGCGTATACCACCCCCGCTGCTCCACCGAAAGAGTACACTTCCGTGAGTAAAAGCGGCATGAATGAAGGAGCGCTTATGGGTGTCAGAACGGCACAGTTGTGCGATATGACAGGCTTCCGGACGAGTCGTTCTGAGGATCATCTACAACAGTCCCAGCGCGACGGAAGTATGGGGTCCGTGATTGTCGTGGACTTCGACGAAGATGTTAATAGCTCATTGAACACGCTGCTTGACACGCGCCCAGATTATCACACCGTAAGCTTTTCTGAATAGGCTGCTTGTACATACTTAAATTGAATAATCAATTGTCGTTATACCTTTTGGCTTTTTGCAGGTTGCTCATGAGCGCTATTCAGTGTCAGCTGTGAAGTCAATTTCTAGTTCCGTCAGTTCATCACAACAGCATTCGGTCAGCGAAAGCCCTGCGTCACCCACCTCCGTTTCCTCCTCAATTATGGGCTCTTCTGGTGGGTCGCACGATGTTTCACACCATCACGAACAACAACAGAAAGCCCACGATCTTCGCACTGATTCGGCCAAAGGGAGCTACGTGGACGCGAGCAGCCTGTCGTGCGCCGTGCCAATAGCAGCTAACGATGATGTGGCAGTCGGTGGGGGGGGCCCTTCCAGGTCATTCACACAACATTCCGTCATTCGCCCCGGGGAGTTCAGTATGTCGGAAGCTATTTCGAACCTATCCAGTCCGGATTATCAAGAAAACGCGCTGCTAAGCGCCAAAGACGATCTCGAGATCGGCATTTCGGATATCAGCGACTCGGACTCGACTATCCTCGCCTCAGACAATCGGGGTGAAACAGCAGCTGCCCCGCCTGATCGCGCATTTTTGGGATGTCCCAGCGTATCAATGGCTAGTCGGCTGATAATCAATACAGCCGCAGATCATTCCTTCGGTGTTCTGAGTAACGCGGACGCATATGACAAACGTAAGGAAGATCCTTCTAATTTGTTGGACCAGGAAATAATACATAAGACAGTAGCCGACATCACAGGCAGTAACAACTCGTCGACAGAAAACGGGGACGAGGCAGCCGGTAGAAGCGAAACGACGGGTAGAAGCGAGGTGAACATTCGTCTTAGTCACGAAGCCTCCCCGCCCGTTTCGGACGATGGTAGTGATACTGACTCGCTGAACTCGTTCCAATATTCCCCAAAAGCGGTGGACATTCCATCAGCTGAACGTCTTGCCAAACGACTCTTCCATTTGGATGGTTTCAAGAAAAGCGATGTATCCCCGCACCTGTACAAAATGTAAGTTAATTTGACGATAGTCACACAGGCTGTCGGCACTTTATTGGCTCATTTATCACAATGTTTTTGTAATCATTCTTTTATCTACTTGCAGTAATGATTTCAACGAGGTAGTCGCTAGGGAGTATTTGAATTATTTTGATTTCAGAGGCCAACCGTTAGACGTCGCTTTACGCGTCTTTCTCGAACGGTTCTCTCTATCCGGCGAAACGCAGGAGCGTGAACGAGTACTGCAACATTTCGCCAATCGTTATCAATCTTGCAATCCGCAAGAATTTGCCAACTTAGGTGAGCACATACGACCTCAATCTATCTTGTTGTTTGTGTCTAACACTATGGCTGCTTTTAGATGATATACACATTCTTACATGTTCCATGATGATTTTGAACATGGATCTACATGGAAATAAAACAAGGCGTCCCATGACTGCTGGCCAGTTTGTTCAGAATCTATCATTTCTAAAGGAACAGATAGGAGAAGAGAAACTACGCAAATACTATAACAACATAAAAAGCCAACCGCTCGAGTGGGCTGTGTAAGTTAAGAACATTAATGTGTCACTCTAAATTATGTATCTTAAGTGAACATACGTGATATCGTTACCGGCATGATAAACCTAGATTAAATGAACTTAATTTCAACCAACAGAGACGACGAGTCTGAACTAACCGGTAGCACTGATAGTGCTGGCAATACACATACCGGTGGTGGTGCTGAATCTAACACCAGCGGAGGAAGCCTTCAAGGGCCACCGGTTGGGCCAAATCCGTTCCTGGAGATACCGATGACGTCAGACGTAGTGTATAAGAAGGGATACGTATCTCGGAAGTGGTGTTACGATGAGAACAGGAAGAAGAGTAAGTATGCTTTATTTTAACAATGCCGGGAGATGATTGAGCGATCCTTCCATTATTATGAGGATGATTGCTAAAGTCTCACCGAGCAATGCCATAATTTGAACCATATAGCTTGCTGCTCATTTCTATCCTTGATAGTTCCTTTTGGGCGCCGCTCTTGGAAGATGGTATACCTGACCCTTAGTAAACTAATCCTCTACCTGCACAAGAACGAGCAGAGTTTCGAAATCAGCCCAGTACCGACTCCGGTAACCGTACAGTTCCGTAATTGTATCCGCATACATCACGCACTAGCAACGTGCGCTAGTGATTATACGAAGAAACAGCACGTGTTTCGCCTGCAGACTGCTGACCAGGCCGAGTTTCTGGTGCAGACAGGCGACTCGAAGGAGCTGCAGTCTTGGGTGGATAACATCAACTATGTTAGTGCTGCCTATTCGTCGCCGCCGATGGAAGGTGGCGTTGGAAGCCAGCAGCACTTCCAGAGAACAAGGTTACCTCAAAAAGAAACTCCACTGCCGTTGGTAAGAAACCTCCTCGTCAATAGTCCGTTTTCCTGCAAGCAGCTAACTGATTTATTTGGGTTTTGTTTGCAGGCGCAGCAACTAGCGTCACACGAACGTCAGGTTTGCAAGCTGGAACTGGAACTTGGTGAACACCGGGCTAGCACTGTACCCCCTCGAGGTATGGCGAACCAAAACTACCGCGAAAAAGAGCAGTACTTAGAGTACGAGGTAAGCAACGAATCAAGTGTTTTTTTTTCTCATATGGAAAGTAATCGTTAGATCATCCCAAAATTGATTTCTTGTAGCTGAAACGGTACAAAACTTATTGTAACATATTAAGCTCTCGGCACAGCCTGACTTTGGTTGATGGTTCCAATAAGTCTGATGATAGGACAGCCGTTGTCACACCTGATAATAACGTACCGGCAGGCGAGCAGATCAATGATCAGCTGCTGGAATCCACGAAACCTGTCAATGTTAGTGAATCACCGCGAGGCGGTATCAACAAGGCAGCCGATGCCGACAATAACCGGCTCACTTAGTCAGAGCCGACTAAAATATGAATCAACTGTTCACATCGAAGCTGTTGTGATGATAGAACCGGGGGTGACGCTGTGACACTCCGCGTATAATACAACCGAATTAACACTGGAACCATGCGATTAGCGTAAAGTAGCATGGGAAGACGAGCGCGATTTGATATCACTTCCCCGTCGAGCACAGTATTCTTTGTTATAATTTGCTCAAAAGCGCGTGCTCTCCTGAAGAAGCGATCAGATAATCTAACATTTAAAAATAATTACAGCACGGAGCACGCTGAAGTAGAATACGAAATAGATGCAAATACTGCATTTAATTTGTTCTTAGTAGCCTAATGGCAGTATTTATGATCACTAACCATTTCCTTTCACATGTAGAGGACCGGCCATTTGGTGATAGTTGGGAGAGGAGGTTGACGCTGGTTAGCTAGATAGAGCAGCAGCCCAGTACCATGCTTGGCTAAGTATGACTGCATGTTAAGAGAGTGCGAGAAGATAAGAAACCATAGCTCGCGTGTTCCGTAAGACTGCGCACTTGGCGACGGTAGGTGCGCTCTGGCGCTATATTATTTCAGTAAAGAAATAGAATATACGGTGGTCGAGGCTGGGCAACCATTATTTATATTACTTCGACGCGACTGTCCACGACACATTCGTTGTTCCTAAATTAATTGACAGACGCAACATACCTGGTGGAATACGCGGTAGAGTAGAATGCCTATATAAATCATTGTTAATAAAATAAAACTCTTCATGCTTCTATTTTACTAAAACTGACCATTTTATGGATTCGTGTGCAATCCCGACCTATTTAGTGTTCATGTCATATTATTATCAATGACTTCGGGCGGAGAATTTTTGTCTGTCTGTTAGTGAAGTCATGAGTGTTGCAGCAAGTGTCTGAATTTGTCATTTCCGGTTTGAAGGTTCCATTCGACGCAGACATCCGCACCATATACGAATATTACAAATATCGACGGCATGTCACTTTGAATGCTCACATTCCTATTGATCGGATACTGCATTCTTAACTGTGTAAAGCTTCATTTGTGGATCATTCTTCTCAAGGATGAGAAATCAGAAATCTACGTCGAACACAGTCGTTATGTTGATGATTTTATGATCAAGTATGAAGATTCGCTGGTAATATTTGCCTTTATACTAGATCATGATTCGATGATCATTAGAGAGAGCATGTAGATCTCTACTGAATGAAATCGATAAAGCTTCAAACGACTACTACTACGAGACGAAAAATCGTTATCGGAATATTCTTCAGGAGGTCAGGACCGCTCGTCGGTTAAGTAAGTAAATTCGTTAATTTTATACCAACGAGATGAACAGTGAATATAGTAATAATAATTGGACAGCTTTAGCAATGAATTTATGTTTAGACAAGCATGGTAGTCAAGCTTATTGTTCGTCCACCAGATATTTAAAATACCAGCTCTTCTGATGCGTAAACCAACCCAACCAAGACTGGCCATTCGTGCTACTGCTGAGAAAGATATTACATAAACGTATGGCCTATTTAAACCAAAATGATTCTGATTAATTAAGAGATTTTCTAAAGTAGCCTTTACGGACGAGGTTCGAGTACAGGAGCCGCAATGCATGCACCATGTAAGGTGGAAGACAGTAATTAGAAATATGTTCCTTCGAGTTATTTCTCATGGCGCATAAGGGTCTGATGGTTGAGATTCAACCATATCACAATTAACAACATCACTATCTCCATCGCAACAGCACTAAGTTCCTAGTGGTCAACGTTTCTGTTGGCAGAAGCAATCCTGTTTTAATAATTCCACCATCTCCGCAATTTCCTTTTACTAATTTCTTTTATAAGGCGTCTTGAGCATAGAATTACCGTAAAACTGTTTATTCAGAATTATGGATCCAGAAAGAATAAAACACACGATTCATAAGATCCAAGCAAATGAGTCAACTTGCCTCATGCCAAATATAACACCAGAACACCCGGGCGGTTCAAATCACACGCGGTAATGCTATTGACCAACACGAGTAGGCTGTGAATGTTAATATCTTCAAAAAGAAATATGGTTATTACCAAAATAGTCCTTTTATGAATTGCTCCCTTTCGCCTGAGCATTTTTTTCGTTCTGTTAATTCAATCATTCCTTTTATTGCCGCTATCTCAATGCGCTCTCTTTACCGACCGGTTTGTTCATACTAATGAAATGACGATATTCACAAACGTCAGATTGTATTTCAATCCTAATTGACTTGTTGAATATTTTTAATTATATAATAGGCAGATGCTTTAGCATACAGCACATCCAAAATGAGTGGTACAACCGAATGAGAAATACAACAGTTTTGTACGCATGTTTATTAGCTGATTGATTGGCTTGACTAACTAATGTATACGTTAATCAAGGGGGGCTAACGCAGTATTTATTTTTTATCGTGAAGCGAAAATACTTCCTGAAGAAACTATGTTCCTACTAACTTGCCAGTATTTTGTTTACAAATTTATCTACAACCGTACTTTCAATGACTCCATTCGCTGATTAATACGCTTCCGCAACTCAGCATACCTAGGATGGAAAAAAATATTGCCAATATCAATTGTATGGTAAATTATTCGTACATGGTATGTGATATTTACTTAAAGCGTATCCGGTGCAATTCTCGCTGCTCTTCTTCGTGATAGCGGTCGAGAATAGCTCTACATTCTGGTATGGAGAGATTCAAAAACTGAGCCACTTCGCTGCTGCTTAATGTAATGGACAAAAAAGATGCATAGCAATCAAATAATAATAATTCATGATAATCACCGGAATCATGTTCCAAACCGTAATAATCATCCGTAATAATAATGCACAAAGAACAGTTTTGCTTTTAAAAAGCAGTATTTTTGCTTATTTACTGTATACATACCTTATTTCTTGAGTTTGCTGCCCATCCATCAGAAATATGCGAGCGATGTCCTCGTGTGGTCCGAGTACCACGCGCGTCACAAGAGGATAATCGTCGTCCCGAAGCTTTTTTTGCTCGCCATTATCTCGCACAATAAACAGTGCAAAATTTTCCGCCTTTGATTCAACTTTATACTTTTCCAACAGTAAATTTATAACCTATATGAGCGGAAAACATTTTTAAGAATAAAGCCCATTTAAAATTCCAAACCAATACATTCAATTGCATTCAACCAACCTCTTGCGTGCTCACCAATGAGGAGACCCAGACATTCATCTGTGAACCATATGGTGGAGTGAAGAATGACGTTTCTCGATTATAGAAGTGGCCATTGATTGAACAACGACGCTTCAGCTTCGTCCTGGATCTTCTGTTGCCTGATCGGCGCTTGATTGCAGTTGATCCCGTTTTAGGTGGTTTGCGCAACACAACACCATCGTCGGTAACGGCGTGGTCATTGATCGTGGCACTGTACTCTGACGACACTGTTGATGTCACGGATGGTATGGTTGAACGAGCGACACAGCTTTCCAGCTCGTCGTAACAATCCATCCGTATGCGAATTGAATTGGTCGTTCGAACAGACGGTTTCACAGTTTCCGAACCAACACCAATGGATTCGTCAGTATCTTTTTCATCATCGTCACGCTGACATCTAACGTCATCATCGTCGCTATCAACGAAACTGTTGCCGGAATATTGCAGTCCAGCTGACCTAGAACGCAATAAACCGCGATCAGCGGTCCATGAGTCTGTGTCAGTGGTTACAGGAGAGGTACTAAAGGCTTCGCTACCGGCAGTTACACCACCATCGGATGAACCAGCCTCCGACAGCGAAGGAATTGGAACTTTTAGTTGTGGTGTATTTTCTATATATCGTTTAGATCGATCCACAGACAGATTTTCTCTCCTGGCAATGGACGAACTGCTGCAGGCTGAAAGAATATCAGCCAGAGAACATGTATTATTGTTATTGTTACTGCCACTAATCTTCTTTAGTGATTTTTGATGAATGCGGCTAGTAAATATGCTTACCTGCGTTACCAACAGGAGAATTATCATTCCGAACCTGTTCATCAGAAAGGCTACAATGCATCACACCATCGTTGTATAACTTCAGGGAATCATTAATGCGTGCTGGGTCTATTGGTTGATTATGTTTTAATGTGCCGTGGGTAGTTTTCAAATCGGCCGTGCCATCCATGAATTCGCGATTGATCTGTCTCTTGAAAGCTTCGAAATCATGTGACCGTAGCGTTGCTTCCGGCGTCTGGAAGTTGTCCTCTCCTTCATTGGAAGTCGTCGTTACATCAGTCCTGGTTTCGACATCATTCACTGCCGACCGAGATTCGTTTGTTGCCAGTGTCACTGACCCACCGCTGCTATCGCCGGAATCGGCTACATTTGGCGTTAATGTCTTGTAGTCTGTGATTGTATCAGTGGTTACACTTTCACTCGCAAAGCTAGCCTCTGCTTCAGATTCCATATCAGCGGTACGTGCCGGCATTGGGGACGGCATCGTACGATACAGCTTTTCGCTATCATCCATACGCCGCTCCACTTGCAGCAAATCATCGAACTCATCCCATGTGAGCTGCTTAACCTCGGAAAGCTTGGAGGGTAGTGTGATAAACTTGTTGTTCGCGCCATGACATGGAGAGGCTTCCTTCGAAGACTCGCCCGAATTGGGCTTTGAATCGATTGAAATTAATTCGGAAGAAAGGCTCAATGTGTCGTACGAAATGCTCTCAGAGATGGTCGTTGTATCGTTGGTGCTATCAGGCTCGGTATAATTACATGAGCTGTTCGTCTCCGCGACCGTTGTTGCACGTTCGTTGTTAGCAGACAGTGGCGTCGTCGTGGCGACTGGGAATATGTTTTCTTTCTCGTCCACCAATGATACAGAATTGCTCTGGCGATAGGAGTTTCTCTTTCGCACAGTCACGACAGTACGCTGGTCGTCATCCTCTTTTAAGTGGATCATACCCTGTACGCCCCAATAGATGCGCAGCGCACCTTCGAGCACTAATCGGCCGTTCACCTCGCGACTCCGTATCTCCAGACTTTTGTTCGTATGGAATTGGTTGTAGCTACGTAGTCTTGACTCCAGATGATTTCGTGGTACCGAAGGCCCAGCCGGTGAGCGCAGAGCTGCCTGTTTTTTCTGATCGGGCTGACCATAACTCTTATGAGACTCAACGCGTGTACCGTGACCGAATAACTGAGGGCCAAAGAGGGCCCCATAGCATGGCACATGGCAATAAGGTACTCCTTTATGCTGGAACAAACAAAAGACAGACAAGAGTAAAACAAACAAAAAAGCAAAACTGGCACAACAAGCTCAATAACCACTTACCTCGGCGTGCTGGCCCGGATTTAGCCGCTTGCCACACTCTTCGCACCGCAAACATTCGGGATGCCAATCATAGCCGAGCGACTGTTTACGTTCCGCTTTACGAGGGAGCGGCAAAAGCAGAGCAGAGGAAAGGGAAAGAAATGAGTAAACATCCATTACTAAGGCGCGTTTTGGCCGAAAGAATGGTATAAAGAGCAGAGATAGAGTGATTTACCGAAAAAGACCGGTTTGCCACATTTGTGACACTTCCACATTACTCTGGCCTAATCCGCAGGGCTGTTCCGAATACAACGAGCAGCAGGGCTATCCCGAGCCACCGAACACCTGATACCAGTGCACCCGTTTTGCTTCCCACACCGCTTATCACAGGTGTACAACGAGTGTGACAATCAACTAAACGGAGCAAAGGAAATGGAGCAAAATACGGCCCATGTTAGTACCGAAAGTGATTGGCCGAGGAAGCAGGGGCCGTAAGCAAGAGATTTTATAATTACAATTTACCTTAATCAAAATGGCGCCGCTTTAAGCCATTTTGCGTAGGATGGTGAAGCTGAGCACACAATTCTGTTCGGTTGAAATGGAATAGGCGCGTGCGATTGGAATCCGCTGCGCACGCAGATTCCACAAGTCGCCACGAGGCTCACCTTATCGATAGCTCGCGTACGTAAAGTATTCCTGCGTCGTTCAGGCTTCGCAACGATAAACAACAGCACTACACAATAATTCCGAGAACAACTGCAACATTTCTCAAACACAACTACAGCAATAACAACGGCGAAATCGTGGCGAACACTGACAGGGGCCCGGAGCAAATGAGAGAAAAGTCAAGCCCCTTTCGATGGAAGCTTCGTGCCCACGAACCTTTGCACCGCGCGTTTATAACCGTTAGTTGCTCGAAAAGTGTGGCCAGTTCGCAACGGGAAGCCGGTGGGAAGCCGATTCTGCTGTCTGGAAGATTATTCTTTTGTGGTCGGACCGAGAAATTCCTCTAGTAAGTACGGTAAATCTACATTCCTGTAATTCTTCATCAACGGCAAAGGAACGGCGAAGTATTAGCTGCCCAGTTATATCCTCACGGACAGAGAAAAGTCCGCGGACGCTGCGCTTGCTTGAGATGCTCGAAAGACGCCATAAAACATGGTCGAGAGTTTTTGACAATTCGGCAGGAAGCGGCAAACGTCAAATGTAATAATGAAAATCATCTTGGCTTCGTAGGACACAAATCAGGGCAAAATTATCAACTCATTAGGCTAGCCTTCGTAAGACTCCTTTGTACCGCATTGTGTGCACGGCTCGCGGTTCCTTCAACGTATATTTGCAAACAGTGGTTCGTTTCTTCTATTGCAGAGAACACCTACAGCACCCAACACCACATCAATCAGTGGCTGGCGATTTCGGTGCTGGATTCGGTTGTTTGAAGAACCGCGCTCGCGGATATGGTCACGACGTCAACTAGCACTGTCGGTGTGTACAAAGCATCTCATACCAAGCAAGGTTCCTTCGAAGGGTGAGCTAAGAAAGAAACAAATAGCAAGAAAAACGACAGCAACTGTAAGAGCGCCAAAATGAAGATAACTCTGAAAACTCTGAAGCAACAGACGTTCCACGTCGAGGTGGACGTCGAGAAAGATACCGTACGGACGCTGAAGGAGAAAATCTTCAACGAAAGCGGCCAGGCCTATCCGGTAGAACGCCAGTGGTTGATCTATCTGGGCAAAGTCATGGAAGACGCGGATCCCCTCAGCCAGTACAATCTTGACGACAAAAAGTTCGTGGTAGTTATGAACAAGAAATCGACAGGTTCTGCTACTGACACAGAAACCGGAGCCGGAGACAGTGCGAGCGAACGCCCTGGAACAGATCAGACTCCGGCGGTCAACGAAACCGAAAGGCTTGATAAAAAAGAGTCTGTATCGGATGATGCTGTGGCTAAACCGAAAGGCGCAGCCGATGAGTCCTCCAGTCAAAATAAAGCAACAGCCTCATCCTCAGCCTCTTCCTCTGCCGCTGCGCCCAGCGCCAATCAGCGGAAGGCAAAAAGAAATAATGACTCCCCACATACATTCGACGAACGACCAATTACACGCGATACCAATCGCGAACCGCGATCCCGTGAGTTTATGGAAAATGTCAGACGACTAAAAGGTAAGTCCCCTATGCAACTAGCTGTTTAACGTATCATTAATGAGTCTTTGTATTGATGCCATAATGGCATTCGTTCCTTTGTTTCATTTTGTTGTACAGAGATGGGATATTCGGAAAATAGCGTCATTATCGCGCTAGATATATGCAGCAACAATCGAGAGGCTGCAGTCGAGTATCTGATGGATGATGCATCCGACAGGTCATCTGATTTGTTCGAGTTTTCCCCCAGCGGTGTCCCACCCCCATCCCCAGGTGCACCCGGGCTAGGCGTTGCCGGATTGCAGGCTATCGATGCGGCTGGTGCTGCGGGGAACGAACGACCACTCGCTTTCCTGCGCGAAAATCCTGTCTTTTTCGAAATGAAACGTCTACTGCAGGAAGACCCGAATCTGCTGCCCTATCTGATGCATCGAATTCAGTATAGCAACCCTAATCTGATGCGCATCATTGCCGAAAATCAGGAAGAGTTCCTCGCAATGCTGAATGAAAATTCCGATGTGACCCCAGCAGCACAGGAACTGGAGAGCATTGCTGCTGCCATGGTAAATAGTCTGACTCCCTCCGATATGGATGCGATCGATCGGTTGAAGGCACTTGGCTATCCGGAACACCTCGTCATTCAAGCGTACATAGCATGCGAACGCGACGAATACAAGGCAGCAGAATTTCTCGTCTCACAGAATTTGGAAGATGAAGATTAGATGCAAGTTGGATCACCTATTTTTCTCGATGTTAAGCCAGGTCTGCTGATATCAATGCTATTTCTTTTTCTGCAGTTTAAGGTCCAAATGAGACCGAAACAATTGGTGGAGCGTCCACACGGTACGATTTCATAGGGATTTGCCAGCGTAGATCTTATGTAAGCGTGGTGTGGTCGCCCTTTTTCCCCCAACAAACATACAACACTAATTTTCTAATGCTCCCCATACACGTTAAATTCACATTGCAAAAACAAAAAAAAATATTGAAGCAAAACTATCGACCAACTCCATCGATGAGTCGGTCCAATTCGATCTTCATGGATGAATTGATTAATTGAATTTGAAAAGGAACATCTTTGTGGGGCTTAACACACACACACACCACGCAGCGTTCGGAAAAAAGAACATCCGAATGTAAGAGTTATCCAAAGGTAAAGACCGAGGCGGCGTTAGCATAGTTTTAGATTTTGTTACTACACACAAGCGTGTCATTTCTCTGTTGGTTTCGACATGAAGACATAATTGCTTTCTCAGAATTTGAAGTATATGTCGATCTAAGCCATCGATCTTATGCAAAATGCAGAATCAACTTAAATTTTGGTTTTCGAAGAAATGCTGTAACGTTAGGAAAGCATCAAAACTTAAACCAGCGCTTATGTTTCCTTTCCATTTCTCTTTTTTTTGTATTAGTCCAGTCCAAAAATACGAATTAACGTATTCGCAAAATCTTGTAGTAGTGCCCTATCTGAAGCACTCTTTAATTCGATACAGATAGGTGAAGAGAATGAAATAAACTGCGAATTGAAATGAATAAAAATGATTATTACTGATTACCACTATAGACCAAAACGGAACGTATGGTTTTAGACAATTGAGTTGTACTTTTGGCTGATACTGAAAAAACCGGATAAGAACTTTTCCTAAGTGGTGACACAGCGGCGCCCCTTTTCCCAACTTAGCTGCTTTAAAGGCGTACTGTAAATGGCCCAATGAAGCAAACAAAAATATAGCACCACCCTTTTCACCATTGACCTTGTCGGTTGATTCACTTGGCGACATTCCACCTTTAAAGTCGAATCAGTATTTTCAAGACCAGCTGGACTGACTGGCGGGGCCGATGTACCAAATAATCTAACAAAATGAATGAAGATTCGATGGTGTACCATCCGCTGGTTATTCCGTAAACAGCAGTGAAGGACATATTGTAAAACCGTCCATCGAACAATCGCTCTAAGAAATCTACCAGCTACTTTCTGCGTGAGAAACTGCTGAAAAATCCAAAGAGGAAGCGGAAGAAAATAACAATGGGTTTCAAGGTGTAGTTAATGTGGTTCGAAAAATCGATCAAATGATTTGTAGAACGTCGCACTAAACTGCACAATCATTACCATTTGCTTGAGAGACTGATGGGAGATGTTGGTGGCGATTTTCAAAAGACAGCCATTCTTCGCGACAGATAGAGTTTAGTTGGTGAGTCTTTACAGGGCAGGGATGATTTTTGTGTTTTGTCTCCCTTCCTGTTTCAAAGCATGATGTGAGTAGTTCTTTGCCACTTGGAACGAAATGTCGATGTCGGTCGGAGGAAGCAATGAACGGATTTGTTATGCTTGACAAATTTACTCTGGTACAAGCATGAAGCGCATCCGATTGACATGCATGAAAATGCCGCCTCCATAGAACCAAAATCGCGAATGAAGTAGGCAAATTCAAACATATTTAAGAGACTGCGGATGCTTAACATACGATAGTATTTCTTCTTGCGGCAAGTTGTGCGGAAGGTAATAACCCTTGGAAGTGAGAGCTTGGACGTTAATCCTTGAATAGTTAAGTGTTTCTGTTCCTAACGGTCAATCAAGAAAGCAAAGCTAAATTGTATGTTACTTCGTTGTGTTTGTATGTCGTTTGCTAGCACATTCCATATAAAATGATGCTGAAAAGAGCATGTGCGTTACGGATTATTGCAATGATGTTGGCAGTATTATTAGCCAACGTCGAAGGCATGCCATATGCGGACGATTTTCCATATCATGCCTACCGACCACCTACTTTGCCCGCGGGCTCTAGTGCTGAACGGCAGGTGCTGCTCAGAGTAGCTGGATCTTCTTCATCTGCAAAAGATAGTGGAATCGAAAGTGCTAGTAATACGCGTGACAATCGCAAGGACGAAGCGTTTGGTGAAGCAGGCAGTATCAATTCAGCAAAGGACGCCGTTCGCTACCATCAACTTGACAATCATTTGGATGGGCACAGATTGCTTGACGCAAGCAAGGGCTCCACCGTCGACAAGATGAAACACCTATCCGGCGAGAATTTCGAAACAGACAAAACGCATAACCGGAAGTACATCAAGTCCGGTTTCTCTAATTCCTATCATAAAGATGAAAATGGTAGTAAAAGCTCCTACTATGAGGATTCAGATGACCGGGGCGGTAAGCAGGTGTACGATAACCGACACAATTTTCGAAACGATCACCTAGATAAGCTCTACAACCAAGAGCGCCGTAACGATTACCTGCGCGATCATTATGATGATAAGCGGGGCGGGACCGATGCTCAAGGTACCCACAACATCCATAGAGCTGCGGCTCTCAATCGTGGTAAGTCATTAAACCATTTCAGCAACAGATTTTTAGAGATGTCTAAACTCTCTCTCTCTCTCTATCTCACTGTCTTTCTATGCTCGCCAAACATTCTACCAGGCAACACGTACGGTTATCGAGACGGATACATGCATGGTGACCATAATGATCAACGCCGTGGTACGGCGACTGCTTATGGTGCCTACGATTACTATCAACCCGCATCTTACCAACCCTATCATCGACAATCATATTACTACGAGCCTCGGCCATCGTTTCCAATAACACCGATCCAGTCGGCTCCAATTACAATCTACGATGATTTACGTGAATTCAGACCGTACGTAGCGTCGAATTACTACCGTGCGCAACAATACATGATACCCCGTGAGATACGTGAGGATACACGTTCTGGTGATTATCTGGAGGATTTCGGCGAACGACGCCGACTCGTATACAAGGATAGTCCACCACCATCGGTTCCACTGCCCGCCGCAGCACATGGCTACCGAAGATATTAAAAGTTACGCATCGTGAACTTCAGTGCTGTTCCACGTTTAATATTTCTAATGAATCACGTATCTTCTAGAGAATCAGTTCTATCAGTATATTCTAGAGGAGCTATAATGCATGACCAATGAAAAAACGTGAAATATTACTAATTTTTTCACAAAATTTCATAGTAATACTCTTGGATGTATCTAAAAGAAAGAGTAAATAAATACGAATTTATTTGGTTAAAAATAATCGTTGGTTCTGCAAATATTAAACTTCATGACGCATTTTTAACAGGATAGTATATTTTTTAAGGGTCTGATATTTTATATAAAAAAAAAGATAAGCGGTATTGTTCTGTATAGGGCAATTACTTGCACCTAGATTCCATCGTGTTTTTTTTCATAGTGATTCCGTAAAGTGTGCTGTTTCGCATAACTGAACTAAACGCATAGTAAACGTAAACAATGTGACACTAGGATGTGCCTTAAATTTAAACAGCTCAGCAACAAATATACTCCTATTCGATTGGTAGTGTAATGGTTTAGATAGTTTGAGTGCGTGAATGTCAGTGAATAAGTTTTACTGTGCAGAACTAGGATTACGTGTCTGGAGCTTAGTACGAATATGCTCGATCAAAGATTCAAGCGGCACTTCTTCCTCCTTTCGAGAGCGGATTTCACGAAGCTTCACGACACCCCGAGCTAATTCGCCATCGCCTAAAATGACTGCATATGGGATCATATCCTCTTCGCACTGCTGTAGTTGAGCTAGCAGTTTTGGATTCAGTTTGTAGGAGTGCTCCGCCTGTAACGAGAGAAGGCAAAGGATGATTAGCATTCTGAATCACGTACATTAATCCAATAAGCATCATGAGACTGTAACAACCATCCATACCTTGATACCGGCTTTCCACAGTTTGTTAAGCATTTCGAGCCGCTTTAGGTGTAGTCCCTTGTGCGCAGAAATCACATAAATTTCAGTTTCGTTGGTGCGAAACAGGCCCATCGACTTGGCTTCCAGAATGGAGAAAATTCGCTCAACGCCAATGGAAACACCGACGCACGGGACCTGCTTTCGCTTGGGGTTGAACATGCCCACCAGATTGTCGTAACGGCCACCACCGGCAACAGAACCGACCGCAACTTCATCATCCGGATTGCTGCCACGCAGTACAGCCTCGTAAATGACGCCAGTGTAGTAGTCCAAACCGCGGGCCAAACTTAGATCGAACGCAATGCGGTGCCCAATTTCAAAGATATCGCAGTATTGCAGCAATAAGCGCATATCTGCCAAACCTTCCATGGCGCACGGTATAGCCTTTAAATGCTCGTCCTCTGACAGCCGGTCCACCAGTTCGATGCCACCGCTCAGCGTCACGTACTCACCGATGCGATCTACGGTCGCTTCTGACAAACCCTTCTCGTTAATCATCTCCTGTCGTACTTCTTCCCACGGTGTCTTGTCCAGCTTGTCGACCGATGAGCAGGCCGTACGGAACTTATCTGCTGGCACGCCACACGCCTCGAACATCCCATCTAGCAGTTTCCGATGGTTGAGCTTCACCGTAAACTCTCCCAGGTTCAACTCGTCCAGTATTTCAGCGACCACTTTCACGCATTCTGCGTCCGGCAGCATCGGATCGTACGTGCCGGCGATATCGAAATCGCACTGATAGAATTCACGGTAGCGGCCTCGCGTTATCTGCGGGTTATCCCGTCGGTATACTTTCGCTATATGATAGCGCTTAATATTGAACACGTTACCCATGCCAACGTAACGTGCAAATGGTACGGTGAGATCGTACCGCAGAGCCAGCAACTCGCCTCCCTGATCCTTTAGATCATAGATCAACTTTGAATCCTCGCCGTACTTGCCCGTCAATACCTCTTTGAGCTCAAACACCGGCGTATCGATCGTTTCGGCTCCGTGCCGCTTGAAAACCTTTACTACATGATCGAGCACGCGCTGCCGCAACGTCATCGCCTCTGGGCCATAATCACGAGTGCCTTTAGCTGTTTTCAGTGCTAGATTACGGTTCGCCGGTGCCGGACCCGCTGTTTCACGCGACGACGACTCACTTTCGTATGCAGACGAAAAGCCCATTTCCTTCTGCTGCTCCTTGAGGGCCAAAAGTTTCTGCACCTCAGCTTGGATCTGTGGAATTTTAAAAAGAAACCATCAGTTAGAACGATTCAATATGCTCCATCACTAGATGCTCAATGCGTAGTTGCGCCGATATTTCAATTGACAAAAGCAATATCCCTCCTCTTTCTGAATCCCAAACCTTTGCGAGTAACTGACGACTTTCGTCTATCGGTGGCCCAACGCCTGCATCAGGTCCAGTATTTTTGCCATATAATCTCCGGTCATAGGTATGTGGTTTCGGCAAAACAACATTCTGTAAAGTGTGCTGCCGGACGCGTTGCATAAACGGAAGTGAAGCCACAAGCACTTTTTGTAAATGCATTGAGACGGACTGCTTTTTTACGGATCAAACAACACACCAAAATGCGACCATTCACTTTCACTGGAAGCGAGTGGCATGTGGCGGGCCTCCAGAAGGAAAATGAAAGAGAAGAAGGAGCCCACGATGGTATGCAAGGCAAGCAAGCCAAGTTTTCCGCATAAGTTCGGTTGAAAAAATGAAATCAAATTGGTCGATTGGGGAAAGTAGCGGAAAAAGCAGAGCAAAAAGCACTAGCCGGTAGTGCTGCCGAGAGAGACGAATCGGGTACGGGAACGGGTTACTTTCGCTGAACGTTTCGTTGGGGCCAGAACACGCGTTAGAAGATACATGTCATTTGAAGAATGACACCCATGTCAGCAGTACACATACGCACGAACCTATCCTAAATCGAATTCGATGGGCAAGATTTGATGGGCAAGCAAAATTTCCCGATCGCAGTAGCCACCCTTACCCTTGGCTTGTCCTGTGGCGTGGCCGATTTTAGCTTACGCACGAGATCTCCCTGAAGGGTAATCATAACGCGGAGCGAATCCCTTTCAGCCATTTCTCTATCTACGCGCAGCACACGCACTATTGCTGTCACCGATGGAGCGTGGAGTCAAAATTCAGACGGACAGACGCACGGCACTAAGGGAATAACGGTGAGAGTGGGTGTTGGAAAATCTCGTGTGACGCGGCACGCGAAAGCTGGGCCAAAGTGTGAGGCCAAGGGAAAATCACCACGTTCGCCGGCAACATGTCTAAACATGATTTTCATCGTTTACGCAGACGGCTTCAGTGATTCAGATCGCAGCGTTGTTACCGCGGTACACGGTGTTTTCAATCTGTTGAAGTCATTGCACTTTTCGCGGTGCCAATTAGAGTTTACGTTGACAATAGAGAGCTACACCTGTCTACCGCCAAATCCGCTGGAGTACAGTTCGATGATTGCATTGAGCATATTTGGCAAAACGGTCTCATTTTTATTTTCCGCTGGGCCAACATAAATTAAGAAATTAGCACACGGCGAAGAAGGTTGTCAAAATGGTTCATTTACAAACAAAAAAACCGAGAGGCAGTTGATGAGCAAAACATATTGCAATAGGTTTGTGTGATTAGCGAAATAGAAGGCATCCCGGCAAAAAGTCATGCTGCCAAACATACCGCCCCCGCAACCCGCTGTACCATCCTTTTCTTACCTTTACCAGCCGTCCGGTATCAGCTCTCATCGCGATACGCTAGCAGTGATGATGAAGTCAATGACTATGCGGAAATACCGCGACGTAGTACGCGAGAGGCGAATTTCATAACGTTTGTTAGTGTCACATAAGCGTGGCTCAGCAGCCTTCAGTCAGTATTGTGTCTAGTTCGAAATAGAATGGAAGTACCAATAGCACCAACGCAATCCCAAAACGAAGACGGTCAGCGGTTGGCCGGTGATACTCAAGGGGAGGGGTAAGTTTGTTTCAAGCAAAAACCTGCAACTGCTCGGCGGCAGGATTGTATTAACATTTGTGGGACCGCGGGGTTTTCTCCCCCTTCCATTCCATTTATTTCAGGTGGTGTAATTGGTGGACACGTTCATCGTTCGAAATGTTACGTACATTGGAAAAACGCATTCTATCATGTAATGATCAGCCCACACTAGACCGATTACAAATCCCATGACCCATGTTCTTCGCTTCGATTTTTCTCCCCCTCTCGAACCTTCTAGACATTAGAACGCCGTACCGTGGCCGTTTCGTCGATGTTGGTGCGTGCGTTGGCGAGGCGGACAAAATTTGGACCATCGCACTGAATACCGAGTCCCCGAATGTGCCGTTGGTGCTGTTGCACGGACTCGGCGCCGGTGTCGGGCTGTGGGTACTCAATCTAGATGAACTGGCGCGCGATCGTCCGGTGTACGCGATCGACGTGCTCGGGTTTGGGCGTAGCTCGCGCCCCAAGTTCGAATCGGACCCGCTGATAGTGGAGAAACAGTTAGTGAAATCCATCGAGGACTGGCGGCAGGAGGTGAACCTGAAGAAGATGGTGCTACTGGGGCACTCGATGGGGGGTTTCTTGGCTGCCAGCTACGCCCTCTCCTACCCAGAACGCTTATGCCATTTGATTTTGGCTGATCCGTGGGGTTTCCCAGAGAAACCCAAAGATTTTGACAGCACGGTCAAGATTCGCTTCTGGGTAAAGCCAATTATTGCACTGTCGAAGATGTTGAATCCTCTGTGGGTGATAAGGATGGCCGGTCCGTACGGGGCTTCCCT